>NC_134701.1:223283600-223378600 GCF_043290135.1 Rhipicephalus microplus | reverse complement strand
GTGATATCACACAACGGCGTTTTCGTCGCTTGGTCGTTGGCCGAAGCCGGAGGCAGCGCATAGCCTCGTTAGGCGAAAAAAAATTTTTTGGGGGGAAAAGAGTGGATCAATAGAATCGACTGAGGAGCGAAAAAAAGTAAAAAGAAGATTGCTTTTGCCTTTAAGTCGTGTTAGATAAATTCACGAGAGACCGCGTTGCATTTAAACTTGAAATTTCTTCTTATTCACAATGAAACGTTTGTGCATGTCACAGAACGAGTGCTCAAAAAGGGCGCGCCGCCAAATTCTCGCGACGAAACGCCGGAGTGACGCCGCGAGGTCAACGATAAAAAAACAAAAAAAGAGAAAACAAACATCCGAGGCTCCCCGGGCGCGCGACTCTCTCCCCTTGGAAGCGTGGCTTCGCCGACGAACCTCCTCACCCCACATCGGCGGCCGAGCAAGCACTCGAAATTTCTAGAAGGAAAGGGGCGTGTTATGCCGGGTTGAGTCATCCATCGTGGACGGCCTTCGAGCCGTCTCAACCCCTACCCAGCCTCCGCTGCGTATCGCGCCGACGAAATGATGAGAACTTTCTGGAATGTGGCGCGGAAGGTATTTAACCGAGCAGCGGAGATGAGAGATCAGGAGAAGACGGAAGTTAGCGCCAGAGCGCGTAGGGGTTCCGCCGTGTAGTCGGCGAAGGTTTTGTCCGTAGAGACAAAGCAGGAGATGAAGAGGATTTTCACCTGAGGGGTGACGACTCAAGCTACAGGCAAGAGTGTGTGTTTACCGCTATCGAGTGAAGACGCGTGGCAACAGCTGCGTGTGTGAAGCCGACGTGTTTCCGGCGAAGAAGTTTGAAGCTTGGAGAGTGGCCAATTGAAGACGCAAGGTTTCCTGGAAGAGAAACTTCGGCGAGGTTTCCTGGAAAAGAAACTTCGGGGGCTGCGGAACGACAACGCTGGACTTTGAGTGAGTGATTCTCGGAAGAGTATCATCCAGACTTTTGTTCCAAGAACTTTGGACTGGATAGGTTTTCTATCTCTTTAGTCTTTAAGTGTCTTGGTTGTTCAATGCATGCGACTGCATTGTCGTGCGTATTGTTGTCTGTGTCCGTTGTTTCGAGTGTGGCTGATTGTACTGTGTAGTACGTTGTTTGATTGGTGACATGTTGTACTCAACTATTGTGGAGTGTGTATTCTTGTGTATTGTTGTCGATCTGCCATTATTGAGAATATAATTTCGTTTGTTTGTCAACTCTTGGCTCTGACTTGTTCTTTGGGCCACAGCCGGCATCCGCTGGCGCGCCGAAAAGGACCACTTCTAAATTGTCCACGCTTTCGTGGTGCGGTTCGGGGGGCCGAAACTTCGGCCCTTGGAATTAGCCCGGCGATCGCCTCCCTAATTAACGGGACCTGTGTGACAGTGCACCTGCACTCTTATGGCACGGAGGGATCTGGAAGCCGGTGGAACTGCTTCCTACCTTGCCTAACATTTTTTTTCTCTGTCTCAGAACTCCATTCACTGCTTTGTTTTTTACTTTACACGCTGCTGCGCAAAGCACAGCAGTGCGTGAAACTGTCCCTCGGAGCGAAAAACATAAAAAATAAAACAAAAAGTACAGGTGAACATGTCATAGACACGGACAGACTGACCCACATTTGTATCATTTCTCACACGCAGGCCTTTCTGTTTCACTGCTTTAAAAAGTTCATTCTTTAAAGTCCAGTGGCGTTCACTAAACATTAGTGAGTAGCTAAGATATGCTTAGTTACTCGTTGACCGTTCCTAGGAAATTTTCGGCGATGCGCCTCACAATCTTTGTACTACAAACCATCATTCGGAGCAACACTACCATCGTAAAAGATGCATGGCTTTTCCAAACAAAAAAGAACCCTGAATAGTGAAACATTTTAAAGCTTTGCTGCGAAGACGATCACAGAAGGACTTCAGCTCGAGTGATGGTTCCTCTCCGTATTCGTTCTTCCTACTTCACTGCTTTCTTCTCCAGGTGTATAAGAGAGAGAGAGAGAGAGAGAGAGAGAGAGAAATAACGTTTATTGCACCCGTCTAGAATGACGGGGGAGGAGGCTTCGGCCTCTGCCCCCAATCGTCCCCCTAGCCATCGACCGGAATCTCTTGGGACTCGGCGGCGGTCAGGGCGAGACCGATGACTTGACGCTGTTCTTCGGCGTCACGGCTGTGTAATAAGGCTTCCCAGGATTCTACGTTTCTACTTGGATCATTGTAGGATGGACAGGTCCATACCATGTGCACTAAACCCGCAGTGCCGTTGCAGTGCACACATCTGGAGTTGAACACTTCCGGGTGCCATTTACTGTACAGGTGAGGGTTTGGAAACTACGATATGGGCAGGATCTCTGCTACAGCCGCCAAAATTCTAAGACAAGGACCAGTACCCGCGGAGCTAATCTCACTAGTATGGTCCCCAGCCCATGAAGGTCTGAAGGGGAATGAGAAGGCGCACGCCATCGCCCGAGGGCTCACTTTCCGGTCGATCGACGCTGACCCGCCACCTTCGCGCGAGCAGCCCCTCTCCACAAGAGACGAACTACGAACGTTTCAGGAAATCACCGCACACTATAAACTCCACCGTAAGATTTATCCAGAGGCAGCTAAACAGCTGAGCAAAAAGGAGGAAATTCTGTGGCGAAAATTGCAAACCGGGCGTATAATGTGCCGCCTTTCAAATAAGGGTAACCATAATTTGCTCCAGGGGTATCTTGTCAAAGCATTCATCCTACGTTTAAATACTTAATTGTGCATACAATCTAAACTCATCATAACGATGTAAGAAGGAAACCATAGGTTTGTATGTTATATCCGATGTTCGATGTAACAGTACTTAGATAGTGATACTGACCGACCAATTTTTGTCTCGCACGAGAATTTCAGTTAGAATAAATTAATATGCTTCATACATACAATAAACGAGATAATCCTTAAGCGTTTATTTGGGGCGTTTCAAGCTGAGCAAACTTAAATATGAAAAGATGATGTTAAAACTAAACGAATTTGATTTCAGAAACAGGCATGCGTTCACATTTATTTGGAAATTACATTTTTAACAAAACAATTTTAAATCTCAACCAAACGTTTGAAATAATGTCGCCGCATTGTCTATGAATAATCATTTTTTGCTTTTACGATACCTTTTCAGCCAATAGTTATAGTGCGAGAACAGAACGACGACACAGACAAGAAGGACACGAAGGACACGAGTGCTCGTGTCCTTCGTGTTCTTCTTGTCTGTGTCGTCGTTCTGTTCTCGCGCTATAACTATCGTCATGTCGTACCAACTAGCCCAAGCTGCCACACCTTTTCAGCCTCACGCAGACCAAGCATTTATAGCGTGGCAGCGCTCGCGTTTTCAGTTTCGCTAAAAAAACTATAAAAAATACAAATATCATTGAAAGGAAGCATGGTCAAAAAAAGTTCCGTTTTAGTTAACTATAACCGATAATTAGCCATGTCAGCGTTCGTTATAGCGATGTTCAACTGTACTTTTCACGATAAAAATCGACGGCTAAAAGGTGGGGTGGGGCCTCACCGTCGAGCAGGTACTCCATCCTGTAACGCGCAGGTGGCTCCTCGTTGTCGTGGCACACGTAGAAGCCAACGTCGGACTCGCTCACATTCGCCAGCGTCAGGGCGTGGTCGGCGGCCACCGCCACTCTGTTCAGCGCCGGGTCGTCGTGCGCGTCGGGCTCGAGTCGCTCGAAGTCGCCCTCCATCGGGCGACGGAACCACTGGCGACCCGTCGGCGAGGGCCCTTCATCACTGGTCGCCACCGTACGAAACCACCGCGTTTAAATTACGATCTCGTGAAACAGGGGCCTCAAACACACGACCCGCAGACCCTCCACTCTACATAGTAGCTCGGCTCGCACATGCATTGTGTGGGTTGAGGTCCCTTGCTAGAGTTTGGGTGTGCCAGACTTGTTTCTTGACGACACATGCTTGCAGGCGTGGCATCGAATGGCCGCTAAGATTCATCGCCATGTTCGGGAACGTTGTTCTTGTGCGAACACCGACTGTCCTTGGCGAAGTTGAGCAAGTCGGCTCTCTGGTCGAGGAATAACTAACATCTGCGATCTGCCACGAGGATTTTCTACGCACAAGAAGTCATTGTGGACATCTCTCGTCATACCTAAGCGTCCTAACAGGCATCAAGCCAGCATGTTTAGAGCTCTATATCAGTTATTTTGGGCTTGACAAAAAGTACAGTTCTGTGGCTCCACTAAATGATACTCGCATTATTTTCTCGCCTATAGGGATTAATAACTTCTTCGCTCGGGTAAGCGACAATAACGTGGCTTGGTATCAATCATTTTTGTCTTCCTTTAGTCAGGCACCACTTACGATCACCACGTCTGTAAACATGTAAATATAACCGTACAACAAAAGCTCAGTTGGCGTCCAGAGCTTAGTCATTCTAGAGATTGGTACGGATATGCGATGGAAGCCTTATGCCAATTTTCTTTTAGAAATGACCCTTATAGATATGAGAAGAACCCACCCCTCCCCCTTTTTTTCTCTAATGACAGCGTTAACACCACAAAACCCCTGTTTTTACCTTCATCACTTTCCGGTTTTCGTGGGTCTAAGTTTGTGACCGAGGTGAGTTGAAGACGCCTGCCATAGAACGTCCGCCATACGGTCGTCATGCATCGCGCAGATTGAAAATTGTTGAGCAGTGGCGTAGCCGCAGGGGGGGGGGGGGGGGGTTCAATTTTTTCACTGATTTTTTTTTCAATTTTGCTGGCATATGTATACACGCACACATAGAAATGCACACACGAATATACATATACTATGACTGACCCCTCCCCGAAAAAAAAAATGTCTGGCTACGCCCCTGCTGATGAGTGGAGGTAAGTGTGAGAGAAGGGCACTAAAATTACATTTAATCGCACTTTCCCAGAAGTGCACGTTGTTGGGCTAGTTGGCCACAAATTGCAATTGTAAAATAGACAAGACAGACGAAGAAGTATACAGGACTAGCGCTGACTAACAAATCAATTTGATTGCTTCAGTGCAACATAAAGAAAAGAAGTGCGGGGAAACAAGTCGCGTGAAGAATTAATCTATTTGTCACACTATGATGTGCATAGAAGTGATTGATCGACAAGGTTACGATATTGTGTCGTGACGAATAGCTTGAGGTTCCACGTGACTTGTTTGACACAAGTTTTCCAGGAGATAAGCTCCTCTCAGTCTAACTTTGTCCCGCATTAGGCGTAATTGGCAAAAGAAGAAAACAGGAAAAAAAGGAAGACAGTATCTTCCGAACAGTATAATAGATGGCGCTGTCTCATAGAAGTGCATAGAGTTACTGCATACGGTATATATCTATATAAAAGTACATACAAACTGCAACTGAGTGAGGACATTCTATATGGCGCAGTACCGCTACTCTTCGATTGGCTGCTGCGCGAGATGTGTGCGCGGGGAACGAGTGCCTCTATCAGACTCGTGGATCGTCGCCGTACGTGTCGGATCGTTGGTGGGGCATGGGCGAAGTAGAGATACTGTTTATGCTACCTTTCGGTAGCAGAGTTGCGCATACCTTTTCCTTCCACCGCTAGCACCGCTATTCATCGAGCGCTGTCACGTGGTGCAGTGACGTCAAATGTTCAATGCCACGCGGCGAAGCCAACTTCACGTGCAAGATGGCGCGGCGCCCGCGCGTTCTCTGCCCGCACTAATTCCAGTATCATCGTGACCGCCATTAGAGGCTTTTACCTTGTACGTATACGATTTGCGTCATCATGTTACCAGATAGAGTCTGCGCGTGCGCGGGTCTTTACAGAACGTAAACATTTACATAACGCAAACTACCCGCCGGGTAGAGAGGCTTTACGTTTGCGGCGCTATTTCGCAAATCCACCTTCGTTCGTAGAAACTCGCGATATCTGTATTGCGGTGACTTCACACGTCGTATCAAAATAAGCCGAAGTGTGGGGGTGCCAATAGTGATTACATTGTTTCAGCCGGATTACCAAAGGTATAATGGCCAGAACATCAAAGCCGCAACCGTGTGAGCCACCGACAAACTGGACGTGGCGCCATCTAGCAGGTTAAAAATTAACCAGGCGATCACAAAATTGTTTTTGCAGAAACATTGTGCATCGCATGCCTGCTGAAAAAACTGCACTGCGGCGTTATTACGCAATGAGTTACTTTTTAAAATTTTGTGTTGACATTATTTATTTACCTGTTGAATTTAACGTCTCAAAACCACCATATTATTATGAGAGACGACGTAGTGGAGGGCTCTGGCGACTTCGACCACTTGGGGTTCTTCAACATGCATCTAAATCTAAGCACGCGGGCCTCAAGCATTTTCGCTACCCACAGCAATATACCGCCTCACTGCATCACCGCAATCTTGCTCAGCGCACGCGAATAGTTCTGCGGCACGCCACCCACGCCGTATTTTTCCCCTGCGCGCGCGACGAGTGGCTTCACTGCGCAGCCGTTGAACATGATGGCGGACCTATGCGCAACTCTGCTCCCGTACGGAGCATATACATTAACTCTAGGGCGAAGCAGTGGGGCGTCCGCGCAGCAGCCGTGGCGGCTCGTGCTCGTCGCCCAGACAGACAAAAAGACACACACACATAAAGACGGACGCACAGATGCATGTACGAACGGACGCACAGACGAACGGATGGACGCATGCACGCACGTGCGGACGCATGGACGGATGGACGCACGGACGACGTACACTTCGCCCAACTCATCATCATTCACTTCGTGGATATGCTGTGATTTTTTTCCCTCTTTATTGTATTGAAGCAATACAACAATAAGACACAGTTAATTTGTTGGTCAGTCCACGTCCTGGGTGTTTCTTCGTTCGTCTCTCCTATTTCGCGCTGTTGCCGCACAAACGTTCCCGCACATGCAACACTTGTGAGTGACGATATGCGGGATATACTTTACGAGGGGAGGGGGGTTCAGTGCCACCATGCTGGGCTGTTACCCTTCGTGTTTTTTGCATCGATAACAACTAAACGCACAGTGTAACAACAGGCACCTACACAGAAAAAAAAAACGTTTCCCTTGGTTCATATACGCCCTGCCGCGGTGGTCTAGTGGCTAAGGTACTCGGCTGCTGACCCGCAGGTTGCGGGATTGAATCGCGGCTGCGGTGGCTGCATTTTCAATGGAGGCGAAAATGATGTAGGCCCGTGTGCTCAGATTTGGGTGAAAGTTAGTCAAAATTTACGGAGCCCTCCACTACGGCGTCTCTCATAATCAACTGATAGTTATGGAGCGTTGAACCCCACATATTATTTGTTCAAATACGATGTTTCATGACCTCATTAACTCATATCTGAATATAAAAAACAATAAAACGTCATCTTAGCCGCACAAGATGGCGGCGCCTGTTTGTCATAGGTAAAATAGTCCAAGTGTGTGCGTGCGTCGTCATGCGAGTATATATGTTTAGACGGCTTCAAGGTCACAAGCGATATCCCCCAAAAAACTTCCGGTCACCTCATTTACCAGCTCCTAACGTCGAAACTGAAAGCGCGTTATCAAGTTCTTTTCAACGGTTAAGAAAGTCTCTCTTTTGTTTTAACATAAACTAAACGTGCGTAAAGTAGAAGGAAATGCTTTATAATTTTTTGTAGCTCAAAAGCACATTTATTTGAATATATTTTGCCATATAAGGAAAGAAAACATGTAGAAAATTAGGGGGTTATTTTCTAAAGCTCTTGTTGTAGACAAAACCGTATGTCTTCAAGGGGCTGTGTTGTAAACACTGAAAGGGTACGGACTGAGGCTCACGAGACGGCTCTATGCTCTTCCATAGTAGAGTACCCAGTATACTCTAAATCGTTACCCAATTTCTCTAAACACTACTGTGATTTTTTGTATGTCGGCGTAGACTTGTGCGTGACCGCGTGCATGACCGCGCGCGCTATCACGTGCGCGTTCGCCCGGCGACGACCTTTTCACAGGAAGGAAAAAAAAAACACCGCCATGATGGGCTGTGCGCGGGAGTACAAAGGCTAAGGGCGCAGCGTTGTCAGTGCATTTTCGAGGGGACGCGCCAATTTGCACAGCCCAAGGAGGGCTATGGCGGCGCCCAGGGAGGCGTTTATGAAAAGGTGAATACATTCGCGTGGCTGCATAGTCTATGGATCTGTGCTTGTGCGCGTACGTGTATCTGTCGTGCGTCCATTTTTTTGTGTGAGAAACGCACGTGCCCACGGCCGCAAGCATGCATGAGCACGCAGTCGTTTGCGCATTCATTCGTGCACGCGTCTGTGCGCAGTTGTATTGCGTTGTTCGTGTCCCCATGGCGCATGCGTGCCTTAGTGTTCGTGCGCACTGCGTGAATATAGTGCGTGCTCTCCCGAGCGAACCGCTCCAGTCTTCGGCCGAACTTGAACGGCCGTTGGCGTTCAGAGTTCCCAGATCACTCCCCCCCCCCCTCCGTAAAAAAAAAAAAGAGCGGCGCAACTTTTGCTAAGAATCCCTAAAGAACCGGAACATTAAGTAACATAATATTATTTAAAATATGTTAATTATAATAAATATCTCCCAAATATGAAGTGGAGTTGTAAAAAAAGCACCTCAATTATTTTGCACACTCTAAACATATGCGCAGCTGGGAATAAAATCACGTTTATTTTTAGTATTGTCTCCAGGGTAATATCAATACGGTAGAATGCATGCCTTCTAGTGCACGATTGCCGTTCCTTGTCAATTTCGACGTTAACTTCCTTTTGAGTCTCGCGAATCTCCGACAAGA
The DNA here is from genome assembly GCF_043290135.1 of Rhipicephalus microplus. NCBI lineage: Eukaryota > Metazoa > Arthropoda > Arachnida > Ixodida > Ixodidae > Rhipicephalus > Rhipicephalus microplus. The sequence goes on along the minus strand of NC_134701.1, from coordinate 223,369,827 downwards.
GCATAATACTCTCTAAAGAGAGTTCACGTATATCTTTAAAAGGAGTGATATTAGTCGCACTTTTACCAACTCGCATAAAAAGTCAACGGAGATTTTTTTCTTTCTTTTTTCTAATGGTACATCCGGGTAGTTCCTTTAGAATGATACGGCAGCTCTAAAAAGCGGATATAAACGAACGACTAAACATACTACGAAAATAAACGGGCCAATAGAAGATAAATATGGACGAACATCACTTGCATACTTCTCGTTGTATAGCTCTAACGCTCTTGAGTTCACCGCTTTCAAACAGAGTTGGAGCGCTTACAAACGACCACCCAAATGTATGACACATTAATAATAATTGTTGGGGTTTTACGTCCCAGAACCACGATATGATTATGAGAGACGCCGTAGCGGAGGGCTCCGCAAACTTCGACCGCCTGAGGTTCTTCAGCGCGTACCTAAATCTAAGCACACGGGCCTACAACATTTCCGCCCCCGTGGAAAATGGGGCCACCGCGGCCGGGATTCGATCCCGCGACCTGCGGGTCAGCAGCCGAGCCGAGCGTCATCGCCACTAGACCACTGTGGCGGGCTGTGCAAGATATTACACATCGATTTAGAGTTATTTTATATCGCCTAATCACTGCTGGTAAGATTGCCTTCGAAAAATGGGCGCCTACAACCACTCAGAAATTTGGACACGTGCACTCATGCTCAACAGCAGTCTCTACGCTCTTAATTTGCGCTCGTGCAAAAATGAAAAGCGTAGTAATAATCATTGTCACGTATTTTATTTTTGAGACAGAAGGACTTTTAACGCAAACCCAGCATGAGATCTCTTAAATCTTATATCCCACGGTAGACTCCAAGTTCGTCTATCTATCTATCTATCTATCTATCTATCTATCTATCTATCTATCTATCTATCTATCTATCTATCTATCTATCTATCTATCTATCTATCTATCTATCTATCTATCTATCTATCTATCTATCTATCTATCTATCTATCTATCTATCTATCTATCTATCTATCTATCTATCTATCTATCTATCTATCTAGAATTCGCTTCGGCACAGCACGAATAGTCAAGGCATTCGTAAGCCGCCTTCGTCTGCCCATTGTCAAAATGGAAGATGCGATGGTATATAGGTGAAAGCACAACCCGAAACGGTGATGGTACTCGACCGCTGACCCGAAGGTCGCGAGGTCCGAGTCCCAGTGGCCGCATTTCGATGGATGCAAAATGCTCGAGATCCGTGTACTTAGAGATTTATCCAGGTTGCTACAATTCTGGTTCACCTTCCTGCCTTTCTCTGAATTTATTCTCTCTCTCTCTCTCTCTGGGGACGTTAAACACCAGCGAGTGTAATTAAAACCGAACGGACCAGAAGCGGCAGGCCATTTCGGCACGACCACCCTTGTCGACGCTCTTGACGTGCACTTCAGGTTCAAGCAGCACGGTGGATGGCGGAACTAGGCGCTTCTCGCAGCTACTCGATACGCCAAGATTCGTTCCTGCATGATGAAGAAGAAGATAGCGCGAGAGTGCCCCAGCAATGGCGATAAAGTTAACAGATGAGAGATGTCTCTCAGATTTCTATAGGGTCGATCGGTGGTTGGGAAGAACGCGCTTTTGGCGTCTATATAACCACCATATCCAAAACACTGCATTCTGCATTCCATCTTCGTCAAAGAAAGGAAGAAGACAAATAAAGCTGAACAACTAGCACATGTTATACGCAATATCTGAACCACTGTGATAAACGTAAACCATGTAAGGTATCTCGACACACTGATTACCAATTACGTGACCTAAATGCATGACTGAAACGCTGACGAATAGGCAAGTACAAACACAGTAGCTTTGAAATGCTGAAGTCACCAATGCAAACATCGATATATTATGCCAAAGAAAACAGAAGTTTCATATGTAATTGCGCATTCGTAATGCTGGAGAATGGACTAAGGAGTCATGACTTACCGTAAGCAATCAGCAACACTGTCCGAAACGTGGCGCTACAGATCCTCATGGTGCTGACATACGATACGATCGTTCTTTTTTTATTATTATTCTTGCGAAACATACAGGAATATAGCCTCTAGAAATGCGTTGGTGGCGTTCGAGTGTGTCGAGGCACGTGGAGATCGCATGCAGTGCTTGAAACGCACCTCGATGGAGTCTCGCGCCTGTTTCATCATTTGGGCTATGTCCAAATCATACTGGGTGCAAGCGCATATTGCCGCACGGTGTGGGAGGGGGTGAGGTGTTAATGGAGTGGGCAAGTGCTGTCGTGGATCGGAGGGGGAAGGGCGCAAGTGTCCCTTTTGCGCCCCCCCCCCTGCTGACGTCATGGAACAGCGTGGGTATACACGTACCGTACCACGCCAACACCTTAACCCCATATTTTGCTCGCACTGACCTATTTAGGCATTCATATTTTCCGAGAATACATGCGATCAGACTGTATCATTATTCACCTTTATTGCTCAAGTGTCATTGCTGCTTCTTTTGTAAATGTATTACACAGCCTGCATGGACCACGACTCCGCAGTATTGAATAAATAAAAATAAATGTGCTCTACCATTATGGGGCTGCGGCATGTATGTGCCATTCTTTCTGTGGTTTGTGCCCGTGGTCTTATGAAGCCGCAGAACTTGGAAAATTGTCGATCGGCTTTCCCTGAACCACCCACTCTGTAGTTACCTCAAACAATAAACTTGAAGTTTGCTGGACGAAAGATAATGGAAAAGGACATGTTGATTTGGTGCGTTCACTAACGGCGTTTAAAAGCGATCGACCTGTACGAGCACCACCAAGTAGACCAATTCGGTCTTTTATGCGAGTTGCTGTGCTCAGCCGCGTTTACTACAGGAGGACTCGAACGGGGTGATGGAGCCATTGTTCAAATTGAGTGGCCGTTTTGCAGCTGTATATACTGTGACTCAAACACAATGTCAGCACAGATTTCAGTTCTAGCCGCGCATTACGAAATATATATTGTATGTACATTAGACTCATTCTGTATGCCATCCAGAAATTGTAGACTCTGCTTATTCTATTTTGGTGCAAAAAAAAAAGTGAAGTACGATTCCCGTTAGGGTAGGGATGATGATGACGTCACATGGCTGGCGCTCACCCACAAAGGGGGATGAGCCAATAAGCGGGCGGCAGTGTAGGAAACTAAAGTATCCTGCCGCCCGGTTAGCCATGTATATCTGATTCTTTGAGTCATTCACTTGAATGAATGATGGCCACTTCACTCGTTCAAGTTCGGGTGGGTAAAACAAGCGGGCCCATCAAAACCAGCCAATGGCGGCGTATTATCCCACGTGACCTGTGTACGTCTCCACACTTGCGCTTTCTCTTGATTTGCTGGTTGCAGGGCCGGACCCCCCTTTCTCCTCCACCCACTACCGAATTTTGTTTTTTCGCGCTTTAGCTTTTCGGGTGATACTAAAGTATTTGCGCGCTTTCACAGCGATGACGAATGGCCAAGGTTAGCCGTTTGCCACTCAAACCTCTCCAGCAAAAAAATTATTCAGGGTAGGAACCGAACCTGTGACTTTCGAATAACGCGTTATTGGAAGGTCGCAGGTTCGGTTCCTGGCCACGGCAAGTTATCTTTTCAGTCACTTTTCTTTCTTCACAATAACATTGCAATTTGGTTTAATAACTTCCCCTATACTTTCCTTGGCATTAGATCTCAAATATATATATATATATATATATATATATATATATATATATATATATATATATATATATATATATATATATATATATATATAGAGAGAGAGAGAGAGAGAGAGAGAGAGAGAGGAAAAATTATTCAATTGGAAGATAATGAACATGCTTTCAGTTAAGCGTTGTGTTCTAATAGCAATTCATTTATATAGGCAGTCTTTGTGCAAGTCAATGTTCAGCTTAGTAATTTTCATATTAAGTGTACTTTTGTTCACAAAATAATTGTAATACATTACTCGCACACCCTGTATGTTTCCTTCTATGTCATGCTGCGAGAGCTTGCCGAATAGCTCAATTATGTGAATTGTTTTTTTTTATACAAGCGAAACGGTACTCTTATGAGCAACTTCGGAACATGGAGCATAATTTTTGCACACGGTGACCTACACAAGGTCCGGATAAATACCATAAAAAAAAGTCGCACACACAGTCGGAGATGTGGGAGCCCCGGTATTTTGTTAATGTTAACGCTTTATAAATGTCCAAAATATTTCAGTTTGCATGCTTACATTTCGGGAAGAAACAGGTATCGTCGCGCTAGATAATATGGTGTGTACATAATATAGTGCATGCTTGAATATTCATGCGATGACATAAGGTATTGTCAGCAAGGGGATCGACCCATACACGGGCGCGCGCAAAAGTGGAGCTAGAGGGCGGGGCGCGATTCCCCTTATCATCTTGGTAAAAGGGGGGGGGGGGTTGAAGCGTGGAAGCTTGGGCAAGTTGGTAGGACAAGTTGGTGGGGGTTGCCAAGTGCCAAGCCTGCCTCATACCTTTACTCAGTCGGACCAGGCTACTATTGTTAAAATTGCAAGGTTATGTCTGTGCAAAGTTTTTGACGATTCAAACTGCCGATGACCCCATTTAAGGAGCTATTTAGTTTCCGCCTTTGGCCATGGAAATCTGTGGTCCGAAGGCAGGCCTCTGTTCGGTGCACGTTGTCGGCCCGGTTTTATTTGAACAGCTTATTCGTTTGATGTAGCGCGAAACGATGCACGGAAACGAAAAGGCACATAAGGACGCCACACAGCGCCTACGTGTCATTTCGCGTGTTCCCTTGCGCTACATCAAAGCTGTTCAAACGATTCACCAACAAGCCCACACTGAAGCCCCGTTTCAATTCACGCATCCATTTAGAAGCCTGTTTCTATTGGACTCGACCAACAAGATGGACTTTACCCTTTGCCCCTTCTCCCCTGCGATAACTAAGAACTCCGCGCACCCAACGGGGAGTGAATCTTAATTGTGTTGAGGCGATATCGAGACATTTCGTATCGAATCGCGTGCGCTCCACAGGTTTGACTTATAACAGGGTATTTTCGTCTTAAATTATATGACCATAGAGTAACATAGTTTACTATGTTGCTCTATGATATCAATGTGCTTGCCGTGTCGCGAACGTTCTGCAAGGTGTCATTGTATCATGAATTTCGTAAGGTAAAAAAGCAGAGAAAAAATATAAATATTTCATAATTGCAGCCAGTGTATTGAATAATTAGGAATTTTTATATGATCTTATATGATCATAGCTTCTTTAGGGCTAAAAGATAAGTTACGTTGCCAAGAAGTCACTGTCGTGCTACGTTGACGGCGAGAAACCGAAACCGGAACTACATCACCATTTTTTTTTTTCTTCACTGCTAATAAAAAGTGCCAAACCGAGTAAGCAAAAAACAAAGTGTGTTGAATCTAGTCGGAACAGTTCAGCGAAGGCAGCACTTGGAGTAGCTATCATTCGTAGCTTTATAAAGAACGCAAGTGAGAAGCAGAAAAAAGAAAGGAAGAATGCGCTCCTACCATGCTCCCACAGCCGCCCGTCTTGATGTGGATAGCATGAGGGAGACGCAGCCAGTGTAGCAGACGGCCGCCCGCCCAGGCGAAGGTGTTGGGCTCCGCGGTCAGAATGGCGGCTGTGCACGGTGATTTCGAACTCTGGCTGACCGACAAGTTGCGAGCCCTGAACATCGATCCGGACGTGTTTGGGAGCTACATCACGGGCATACTCGAAGGCAACGAGACGGAGGACGAGAAATCCGAGGCGCTCCAAGGCATCCTCACAGAAGTTTGCGTAGGAGAAATCGCATGTTGCGTTGCGCGAGCTCGCATTCATTGATAGTTCTTCGATTCGCGTGAACACTTGTTTCTCTGTCGACAGGAGGATGCACTGTGCGACGTGAAAGACGAGATATTTAACAAGTGGTCCGAATATAACGAGCGGCCAGCCGAGGGAGATGTGCGGGTGGATGACGAACAAGGTTTGAGAAAACATGTGCGCTTGCCGGTGGCATGTGTGCACCCACGCGATGGCTGTGGCCCGAATCGTGGATGGTTTCACGGCCTGCTTGTTTTTTGTTCATTTTCAGGGAAATACAACGTCGAAGCGAAGCTAGTGAGTCTCATGGAGGAACAGGCCAAGTCTGTTGTCGCCGAAAAAAACCTATCCGTGGAGGAACAAAAATTACGACAAGCCATTCTTGCGCAGTACGGTGAAGTCTCCGATGGAGAAGAGTAAGTTGTGTGGATGTTATCTCGTGCGCAGTTCGTACCGCACTAACACAGCAACGCTTTTCAAAGTCGCCAAAATTGACAGGTCGAACAGTCTAGAGCTTTCGCTTATGTGTTAAAACTAAATGTGCAATCTTCACCGTTGCTTATTATATGATTTTACATGGGCGATGTTTCCTGCGCGCAACGCGATGTAGTCGATGAATAGGATGCTTGTTGTTTTGCAGTGAAGGTTATATTGCGCATGTTTTGTCGGATACAAAGATTCCTGGACATCATGGTTCACTTATTTTCTTGTTGATCACGTAACCGTAAAATGATTTATTCAGTTCTTGGTTACAAAGATACCATTCCGGACTCGATGTAGCGAATGGCCATAGTAATGTGTTTCGAAAGCTATAAACGAAACGCGGTCATAGTCTTCTGGCTTTCTTTTTTTACGCCTCTAAATACCTTTAAATGAGGTGTCGTCCCTCACACGCTCGAACAATGTTTTTGAATGCATGCAAAATTATCCGCACTCAGCGTAAAGTTGTGCAAGATAGCCTTTAAGGCTATGAGTTAGAGTTTAGCATGACCTATCGGCACTACACGCTTGCAAGTCTGACATAACAGATACGCCATACCATGCTACTCATTGCTTCAAAAGCGACTTGGATCATTTTACGTCACATGGTACCATTATTTGAGTGGCCGTATTGTTCTGTGGACTCACGTACTCACCTGTTTCAATCGATTTGACAGAATGTTAGCGATGCAGGTTATACAATAGAAGTATACTATATCGGCATACTTGATCCTGCAAAGTACGCGTACATATATAGACATCGTACGTAAATTGACATATGACAGCATGTGAACATATGTGCAAGTGATTTTGAAGTTGTCTGGGTAAGTGTATGCGCTCGAAAATACTAAATGGAGGTGATTCTGCAAAAGATTACTGCGTGTTTCAAAGCATAACCGCACGCCATATTGTGAGAATTTAGCGCAACCTTGACTCTCGCAAGCACTCACACATCCACCTGAGTAACACACACGACTCACAGCGCTGCAGTAACGTGTACATTGGCATTACCGAGAGATGCCCCAATGACCGGCTTGGGGAGCATGCGCTAAAGTTCAAGAAAAACGAAGATAAGTACGCACATCTTGTGTCACATATTGCCGCATGTGGGTGTTAACCACGATTCTCTGAAACGAAGGTTCTTGGAAGAAGCTGAAATTTATCTGCACATCTGCCATTGGAAGCATATTTTATTGAAAAAAAATAAGGATATCTGTGTCAGCAAGCAGTCTTTGGTGTTGCATCAACAGGAAATATCTTTTCTCGAGGCAAGGATCTAGTGATTCTATCTGGTTTGTCTGCTTTTCATGTTCACTTTTTTTTTACTTGTTCCTTGTTGTGTGGTGGCGCTATATACCTCATGTGCTGTTGGCTTTCCACGGGTGCAGCTCTGTTAATTATTACCTTTGCGCATTCATCTGTACGTATATAAGAAGGTCATATCGGAGCAATAAGCAGTTGGTAGTGAGCGCTAGATTCTTACAATAGGATGAATAACCAACTAGCCCAACAAGTTTTACTGAGCTATACCTGCATGCATGTGCTCGAAACCCATCATGTTCCTCGTTTTCGCTCATGTCCACGTCTCGCTTCATTCTCTGAAATGCACGAAATATTATCTATCGATTCATTAAAAAATTCAAGAACACAATCATTGAACAAACAGCAGCAAAAGCGTCATAGAATTGCACGTATTTTACACCGATTAGACTGCGCAGCAGGCACCTTGAAGCAGCGAAGGGATAGGCCTCGAGCCGGAAGTACAGAAGCAGACGATGGGCCGTTCTGCTATCCACCTATTGCATCATCTTTGAAGCTCAAGCTGAATTACCATTTTGTTGCTCCGAATCTTAGCTATGAAATGTTTATGCGATTTGATTCAGTCTTATTACCATGCGTAAACCTGCACAACGGGTAAGGTGTGTGCAATGTCTACCTCATACATTGACTTAATATCACATAGTGTGCATGGACGTCACCGTGGCCACCATCTCTGGGTACCAGCTCGTTGAGATGCCACGTGCACTGATACTCGTACGTGACGTGCGGAGCAAAGAACTGTGACATCGGATTAGTGCCAGCGCCCGTCGCGTTACTTTGTGTTTACTAATGTTGTGGCTGGGGAACAGACGAAAGCAGGGGGTAGCTGGGGGGAAAAGCAGAAAAAAAAAAGCAGGGACATAGCGACTGTGTGTTCTTCCCTGCCCTGACACTTGCCAATGAGATAAAAAGTCACCTAGCGCCGAGAACTTGTCTGTGACGTCACGGACGTGGGAGGCGGCGCAATGCACATTCACTCACCCTGACAGAGAGTCCTGTGCATTGTTATGCTACAATGCATTGAGCGTCCCGATACGTCTGAAATCAAGTGTTAGTGCAGGCTTCATGTACAAACTCTGTCTGGCTCTGTGGCCATATTTCTACAAATTTCATGCAGAACTACATCGGCGAAGTGAACTGCTCTATTTTTTCTTTGGGTAGATGCAATAGTTTCCATAGTTCGCACCGGTAATATACCCCACAACGATTCATGCAGGGAAGTGGTAACAAAGTCATCTACAGAATCGGTGGTGGCTCCTCCTGCGACTTCTGGAGCAGCCCACAAGGAACATTACGTTCCAAAATGTATCCTTTTGTGGCTTGCAAAGTTGGGGTTCATATTGTGCCTGTGATGGCCAACCCAAACTATATTATGCGACATATCTGAATCTCCTGCCGCCACATAGCACCCACAGTTTTTTGCTGCAGATGCAAATAGTGCCAAACGTTGCCTTAGCTTTGCCACTTTTGCTTGCTATGTATTAAACCGTAAGATGCCTATTGAAGGGACACTAAAGACAAGTATGAAGTCGATGTTGATTGTTGAAGTAGCGGTCCAGAAAACCTCATAGTGCTACTTTTGTGCCAAAGAAGTTATTTTGAAATAATATCACGTCCGTATCGTGTTAGTACACTTAAAATTCCCCACCTGAAGGTGGCCGTCTCACGTCACTGTTGCCGTGCACAATGTTGCCCGGCTTTGCTGCGCGGCCACCGACACTGGTAACAGCAGAGCGAAAGTAGCGGGAGCCACAGCACCAACAACGGCCATTGAACAACTTTTGGCCATGGCCTCCTAGATGGCAGGTGTGCTTGGTTCAACGAGGCCCTGTTAAATGGCACGACCTGTCCAGCTTTTAACCAGGCAAAAATTGAACTTTCGAACTACTCGTGCCGCTCCCCATAAACCTGCAATGGTTCTTTTTCTATGAATCAAACAGAAACGAGCAGGCATAACTTTATTACGTCTTTTAATGCATGGACAGTTCTTCATTTAGTGCATTTAGTTCGATTACTAGTGAATTATTGTAGGCTTCAACTCTAACATCATTGGGATCATTTTGCGAATGTCCCACTCGTGGTGAGTGTGTTCTCGTGCATTTACCTTGACTTCTCGGCAAGTAGGGCACTGTTGTTGATAGTATTGTCCTTTTAGACGTCATACATTAGGATTTCACTCTGACGTAACTTCTTATTTGACTTTAGTGTTCCTGTAACCCTTTGCGGTCCGTTGTTGGGCACTGCCTGACAAGGGTGTTCATGGTTTAAATTTCGCGTTTTTCTTACTGTGAGTCATGCACATTTTTTAGGAGCGAAGTTCCTTAAGGCGTGGGTCGTGCGTCTCCTGTATGTAGTAGCCACCTCTCGTTTTAGTCCTTGGATTGTCCGCAGGATGGCAGTACTTGTATATGATGAATATATGTTGAAAAGATGCGAGATGGTGGTACTTGAAGTGTCCACTAGACGGACAGATTTACAGACGGACATGTGGACACACAGACAACAGACAGGTGAACAGATGGACATATGGATGGACGAACATACAGACAGACAGACAGACAGATGGACGGACAGACAGACGGACGGGGCCTACGAATGATTCATGGTTTGCGGATAAAACCCTTCGAAGCTTCGCCCCACTAATCATCATTCACTCTGTGGATATGCTTTGATTTTTTTTGTAAATGTGCAACGTAATCTCTGAAGGAATAAGTGGGCTTTGTTTGTTGATGTTTACTTTTTCTACACTAGAGTACAACACAATGTTCAGCGCAGCTACTGAAGCCTAGAGCGCACGTTTCGCTGTGAAGCATGGCCATGCTTTCACGGCATGCATTTTATGGTGGTGCTTTTAGTGAAAGCAATTATGTCTTTAGTGAGGAAGATAATTACTTGCCTCTATCAGATAATGATGACAGTGATTCAACAAAAACGAGTAAGGACGACAGCAAGTCATTATTGTGTGAGCTACGCATTTTGTCGCAGAAAGATGAAATGGTGGCACAAGCTTTTTTTTTGGCCTCTGGAGGATTCTATTATCTACAGTTTTATTTTGAGGCGCACAAAGCTGGAGAATCATGGCCAGAACGATGACGAACACCTTCAGTACCACCGCAACTTCATCCAACAGCTTGTGAATGGTATTGTCGAGCCAGGAAGCAGAGCCTGTCGGCACAGAAGGAGTGCAAAGAAAGGCTAGATCGAAGGAGCCATTTTATCTACAAGCTGCCAGGCCCAAGCCGCAAGGTCTGTGCTGTTTGTAGTGATAAGCAAACAGAAGGAGACGGGAGGGGAAACAGTTTTTCTACAAAACCTGCAGTAACAACCTTGCGCCCAGGAGAATGCTTCGGGCAGTATCATACGCTGCCCTAACATCCCTAAAGAAGTTTCCTGCAAAATACAGGAGCAAAAATAAATATTGTGTGAGGTTCGCTTCCACAGTTTGTGTTTTTTTTTCACGACCCAAGAAACTGGCAGAATAGTTTTGTACTGGCCGGAAAGTGGGTAAAAGTTTCGGACTACAAAGGGTTAGACTGAAGGCACTAAAAGCAGAACTGTACAGTGCACTGTGCATGTTCCCTGTTGGTGCCCTGCGTCTTTATTTTCCTGCTGGTTTACTTATATAATAACGAACAAGCAACCTTGCGGACATGTTCCTTGACTTGCTTACGACATCATTGGCAGTGCTTGCGAGGAACACTAACGCCGAGAATGTCGCCCAGGCCGAGAAGGAGAAGCGAGAGCATAGCAAGCAAGAGCATGAGCGCAAGAAAGCGCAGGACAAGCTGAACCGCGAGAAACAGAAGCAGCAGGCACAAGAGCGCAAGGACAAAGAGCGCAAACGCACTCAGAAGGGCGAGCGGCGCCGGTAGCACCGCACGCCGACACACGCACGCTCGTGACTCCCACCTCACATCCCTTGTGGACCATGTTGAACAGACGCTAGGCATGTTTTTACAGCACCCGGAGAAATGTTAACGCAGGTGCAATCGGGATATCACATTAACCCGAGTGATTCTCCAAACTGCCGATATCAGGACCACGAACGCCTTCTAGTGAGTGCCAGTGGATTTTGCCAGACTAGAGCTTACTGTTTCACCTTGAATAAAAGTCTGCTATTAACACAGCAGACTTTGCTACATTAAAATGAAAGTGCGATGCATCAGTCCAGAATTGCCAGTCCACAGGAAACACCTTGGTAGCTCTGAGATTGCATGCGGCTTTTGATTGGTTCAGAGCGGTCCTTAAAGGGCTTTTAGAGCACCTGTCATATTTTTTCTTAACATTTCAAGTAAATGCACGCGAAGTTCAGAGTGCTGTTGTGATTAACCGTGCAAAGTGTGGCAGCACTATGCACTTCAGGTGTGCCACAAAATTTAAAGAAAGAAATCCCACAGTTATCTCTAGGGCCCTTCAGCATTTCTAGCATTGGATTTGACATCACCAGGAGAATCTGATTACATCAGCAGCAGGAAGAACCTCTTAGTCTGCTTGCAGGAATGCACGCTCCTGGTGTGTTCCTGGTGTGTGAGGAAGAACACTCCGCCAGTAGGAGAGGCAGGCCAACAAAGAGTGCAGCAAAGGAAACAGCAACGCAGGCTGTTTCCTTTGCTTTATTTAGTTCTTCAAATGCGTGTAACCTTACTATGGTATTATGGCTCTATTATAAAAAAATTTTTGCAACCATGTGTGTTTTGTAGACTCATGCACAACTGCAACCCCACTATTAAATCTCGAGGTTTTCGTGGTTTAGAGGCCCTTTAATCCTGCCTTCTGACATGCGCTTCTTGAGAATGTTGAAACTGGCAGAAAGCTGTTTTAGTGGTGATTGATGTCTTGTTGTCCCAACGGAGCTTGAAGATGTCATTGATGGTTGCGTGTACTGGTTCACATGTGACATGTGTATTACGATCAACATAGTGTGTGTTCCCAATTCAAATGAAGTTACTAATGCATTGTTCCATACTTCATATCAATATGGTATCAATATAAATGGACCCAGCCATGTTTGTAAGTTGGAGCACCATTTTCTGTTTAAAGCCAGTCGATGGATGTGCAGAGTTTTAATCACTGGTAGTGAAATCGCTCATTTCCAATATAAATGGTGTGCTCCTGAGATTACTGTGATTACTCGGGTACATGTGACCCATGCGAGTCCTGAGTTTGCATTTCTCTTTTTGTGCTGATAGCGTGTGTATTGTTTCGTCGCCCACCTTCGAGTGATAGTGTGCCCGAGTTTCCTGCATAACACCAGAAAAATGACACATGTTGTTTGGTGTTCATGTTAGAAGTGAAGGCGAAGCCTCTACTAAACCATGAGTACCCTCAAGCCTCAGTGTCTTTGCCGTTGCGCAGCCCAAGCAGCTAACGGTTTGTTGCTCTCCCTTCGTATTCATGCGTGAACCTTATTGAATTATGGCACACTGTCTCCCCATAGCCCCTTGTCATTGCAGCTGCAGGAACCACTGGTCAGCGCTTTGTCGTTGCAGGGTGGTGTGTGCTATTTATTTTTTTTGTCTGGCAGATTTGTCTATTACGTCTGGCTTTGGGACGTTAAACCCCACATATCAATTGTCTATTACGTCACATTTGCTTGTTTTTTTTTCACTCATCACAAATGTTTGTGTGTTTAGAAAATTCTAGTGCGTTTGCATTTTGGTATTGGGTTGCAAAAGAAAAGTAATTTTAAATTTATGTGTTCTGAAGGGACATATTTGTGTTTGGTCCCCTCCACATAGCTTGATAAGTGGCCATCTGTGCTTGAAGTTTAAGGCCTCGAACTCGAGGAGAGAATTCTTGCAGTGTAATAAGAATGATCTTTTTCTGTGTTAAACAAATCGACGTAGTACTGCAGGGAAGGTTTTATTCTGTTTAGTGATGAACTGCTGGTTTTCTTGTAGTCTGTGATGGGACAATGCAACTCGCGTTCGGTTCTGGTGTGGCATTACAGCAAAATATTTCGCTGGTTTTTCAGGGCGCTCTTAAGCTGATGTGGGTAAAGCGATTATAACAATAATTGTATAATTATCATAATCTGTTTATCATTTTTATGACGTAAATATTAAAGTGGAAGTGGACAGCTTGGTGAAGACAAACCAAAATAGTGATATGGCAGCCTTGAATATTGGTAAAATTATGGTGGGAAGTTGCATTCAAAAGTAAGAATGCCTGTATTCAATTTCATGTAAATTTCAAAATTTATATAATCTCTCTGTAATGTAGAAACATTGAGGGTAGAAAGTAAAGAACCAGTAATGAACAGTGATTACAAGACTATTTTTTGATGCCCAAGTAAGGTAGTGACTTTCGTAATAACACTTACTACTTTTCTACAAAATTTATTATTCATGTGAATGTTCCTGGCCGCAACAATATTGGCATGCGATTTCATGAATAGGATTGCATTATCACTTTACTGAAAGGGAGCTATACACAGGGCTTCCTGTGATTCATGCCTCCTTTATTTCTTTCAATGCCAGCGCAAATGCATGCTTTTCCACGGGAGCTGTCAGTCCGCCTTAGTTCAAGGAGTGGTCGTGATGCAACGTTGCATGAGGGCTAGCGCTGCTTGTGCCTCATGTGTGTCGAAGTGCTGTGCCTCAGAGATGCGATAGACTTGTGCCCCGCTCCAATGTCATACATCTGTCAGATTTGTTCCTTTGTACACCTTCATTGTGGCTCGAAGCAATGCTGCCATCGTAGCACAGTGCTCTTAAAGTCAGCACATGCAGTAGTGTTGCAGTGACGCTTCCCCATTGGTTCGCCGCATAGCGCCACGAACGGGCACATGCAATCTCGAAACATCGTCAACATTGTGAACACGAGGAATGCAACGCGCTGCCTCGTGGATCTGTGCACTACTGAAAAAAATTAATTGATATGATTTTCTTCATGAGACACTGCATGATGGGTTCCCTCCCCCGTGACTGCAAAGCACACGCGAAGGCTAGGCAATGAGCAAGAGTGGGAAAGGGCTAGAGGAGAAGGTGGTGAACAGCTGGATTGGGCATATGTGGCGAGCATCATCAAAATAACGGGCACTGATGTGATCAAGAATGGAAACCTGCCTACAGCAAGAAACAGTTCTGCCACTCAGTATTGTTTTGCAAATAAGATTCTGGCATACGTGTCTCTTATAGCACTGCTAGGAGGGGTTTTGGTCACTCTAGGGCAGCTGATGCAGCCATGAGCACCTTTTCTCGTTTACCGTGACATTTCTCTATGGCTGTCATCATAGGAGTTAATGGACTAAGAAACCAAGTTAAAGGCAGCTGACACTGGGCATTGGTAATCTGACTTGTTAGTGCCTATACGTGAACTCGCTGTTTACCTGTGCGAGCAGGGCTATTCAACGGAAGTTGCAAAACCAGTTCACTGAAGCATTGAGTTTATTTAAAAGCTTGATACCGTATGCCTGGTGCAAGTGTATAGACAAAACTCGTGATCTTCTGTTATGTCTGCTAGTTTACAAGCGATGACCTTGTTTTTACGTCCTCAATTGTAGCCACGACTGGTACAACTCTTGTCATGTTTTCAATTACTTCCAAGTTCGCTATAGTTTGTTACTCTTGCTCATGCATGCCATGTCTAAAGGAACATTTTCTGCATTCTGTACATTTGCCTGCAAATAGACAAAACTGCATAGTAACATCATAGCGAAGTGCCAGTGTGATGTAGCCAGCACTTGTAGACTCGTCATGATAGAAATTAATGGTGTGGAAACACGGCTAGAGAAGCGAACCAGATTTCAAGAACACATATAGCGTGACCTGCTTCTCTTCCATGTGTACACGCTTTACCTTTGTTTTATGCACGAACATCAACCTACTAGCTCAACTTACCATTGTTCTAAACTTCTAGACTGTTGTGTTAGCTTAGCAGAGTTGCAAAGAGAGTGTATAGTCTAGTGAATAGCTAAAAACAAGTGGTTAACTCAAGCGGAAAAGCTGGTGCCCATTGATTTTTCACTGAGAGGTGAGCGGCATGTTAATTTTGTGAGTGCCATACGGCTACATGAAGGAACTGCAGAATTTTCATCTGACCAGGACATAGGGTCTCTGTTGAGCGCGAAGAAAGTACTAAGTAATGGGACGTGAATGAAGGACGCACGCATTTACAAGTACTTTAAACATTCTTTGACAATAATGGCGTCCATACCTGTGATTTAGCCCAAACAAAACATTCTTGGAACTTTATTTTCTCTTTGTACTCATTCAAGTCAGGCCAGAACCAGCACTCCAGAACCTTCTTCAGAAAGTAATCATTTTTTGTCACCATTCCAGGGATTTCTGCAAACCTATTCAGAGTTATGCTGCTAGTCAATGATGCCGTTCGAGCCTTTATTTTTTCTTGTTACTGTGCTGACTTTCCCATTGTAGTTTGTCTGTAGCATTCAACATTTAGAAGGTTGTTCCTTGCCATTGCTCCCATCTATGACAGCAGTATTCTGTTTGCATGTCCTTAGGTCTTTGCACTTGTTTTTCAAGCCGCTTTATCATTGAAACATGGATCATGTGTACCTGTGTTTATTGCATTGATTGCTCCTGAACAGTTTTTGGATCTACTGTGCAAAAATTATACAATGTACTGTGTACAATTTATTTGTATCCAGGCATGAATCACACCTCAGCATCACAAACAAGAATAACAAATTACCAGGTTTACCAAAGTAAATGAAAAATTCAACTTGGTGATATCGTTTTGTAGGAACACACACGCGGAGTGATTATCCGATATACTGCAATTCAAGTGTACCTTCCCTCAAGTGAGGTGCCCTGAAGCATCGAATATCCATGCCCTGCATCGTAACAGCCAGGCAACAACTCCGCTTGTGAATATGGAGTGCTCTAGAGACTTTTGTATTGTTTAGAAGTGGTAGTCATCATGCATGTCTTAGATTGATGTGTGAATGTCATCGTGGAGGAGGGAGAATATGTTCTGGTTTTTGTACAATCAGCTCTGTGAGGTCCTTTTGGGTTTGCTTTTATTTGTTATATGACAATATTCTAGCGATGTGTTATGCGATACACAAGTTAGTACGTACACATACTCAATGTTCTCGCGTACTTGTGATAGGCAGCTGGTACATTACAGTTAATATATCCAGTTTATGATGCCTTCAACGGTTCTCATGTTTTTTACAATTTTATTTTCGGCAGTTTGGTGACTGTACATGTCGTATTTTTCAATTTTTAATTCTGGGAGGAATATTGCTTTTAACCAATGCCCACTGGGCAAGCCAGCAGACTGATTTCTTGTTGATGCCGTAAAAAAAGTCACGTAAGATACCGTGCCACGTAACAAATAAATATAACGAAAAGTAATTACTCAGAAGCCCAGCTTCCTCAAGAACTTGGAAGGTGAGGGCTCTGTAATATGTTGCAGAGTGGTTTGAAACGGGGGGCTGTCATTTTGTTGATGTTAGAATTAGGTTGTTTGCAGCTGTTTAGTGTAATACGAGTGTTTGGCTGCCATGACAAATGGACATTGTAGTATGTGGCAGCGTAACATGTGAAGCCTCGTCTACTGTTGTGAACATATAATCACTTGCACGTGAACATAGTCTAGCAGAGCACATGTAGCCTCTGATGTGTTATTAATGTAGCATCATCGTAACCGTAATGCTACCCGTCGGGTGAAATGATAGTGACTATGGCAATTGAACGAATTTCAATGAACACATCAAGCTGGCATGTAATGTGTACCGCCAACCGCTTCTTCATAGCACATTCAAAGGAATCTCTTGATGTACTGGCCACAACTTCTTCAATTTGCTCTTGATAGTCTTAGCATCAATGTGTTCATTGTAGTGAGCAAAACGTTGTAGGATCTATTTTGCCAACCGTACAGAAATTGGAACAGGGCTGTGGTTAATACCTTTCTAGGTGTGGCTTATTTTTGTTCGCTGCAGAATGAGGCTATTCCTACATTTTTTCCCGGTCAGCTTGCTCTAGTGATGAAGCGAGAATTTAACCTGCAAATCAAAAATTGTTCTCTTCGACTGGCAGGTTTAAATCCAGCGGTGCTTAGAATAAATGTGATACTGAAAGATCATTGCAATTCTTCGTTTCCAAATTGCTGTTTCTCTCATTTATTGAAACTTCAAAAGTCATGCAACCAGTTATGCGTGATTAGAGTGCCCGCAATTGTAAATTTGCTTTGCGTAGTGCGTGATGTGCCATGGGTTTACCCAAAAATGTGAGGCTTTGTTTTTGAGTAAGTTGTGATAACCCTCTCGAGAGGGGCATTTCTGTACTATAAGCTTGATGTTGGCACTTTGCTGCGTGCTCTGTTGAGCTGCACGCCATCTGCTCCTGGTTTAATAAATGTTACGCGAAGTGTGTGGCATGCTCTCCGTTACTGCGGTCGTAGAAGATGCAAACAGAACCACTTCCGACAGCGAGACAGGTATCGCTGCTTTATTGCGAAATACTATGCGCATAATTACGCTAGCCATAGCCAAGAGGCTGAGTGGACGTCACGGGTAAAAAGAATACACTGGTTACAAGTAAAAAAATGCAAACATCAAACATAATAAATAGAATATGTACAAATTTATAGAACTGTGTATGCATAAAATGCTTCTTCTATATGTATAAAAGACAAATGCAACATGATGGCAGTGTATCATTACAAATGGCAAACCTTACGATAAGAGTGCAATATGAAATTGCAGGTACGTTACAACAAGTAGTAATTTCCCCAGTAAGTCTGTAGAGAAAAGGACTAGTCGCTGTCCCCATGGCAAAGCCCCCCCCCCATAACACCTGTATTCGAACACACTTATGATGATAATACTACCACTTCTTGTCGTACGCACAATTTTCTACATCCTCCGCGCCCCCACAAATGACGCAAGGCGGTGGAGAACACTGATACACACACCCGAATACTCGGTACACAATGTTCCTATGGCTTCGCCATGGAAACAGCGGCTCGTCCTTTTCTCAACAAAGTTTTCAGGTTGCTCTTCCATAAATGGATACAAAAAACATAAAGTGTAGGAGGGCACTATAAATAAAGAGGATGCACCTTGCATGTATTTCATCAATTCCATAGTGTATTCAGGACAAGGCAATGCAGAGTCAACATTAAAATAGTTTAACAAATGCAGCATAGTGCAAGTGTAGATGGCATGAATGCATTGCTATAATAGCTTAAAAAACGTGAGCATCCCTTCTGAAATCTAGCATTGTAGTTAAATACCATGTCTAGCTAAAAGGGGCCCCATATAGAAATATCATGTTACAAAAACATTGCATATTTGACACTACTAAATGGTGCACTTAATAAGTTCGACTTGGCACTAATGCACACAAATAGTACTGAAACGATTCAATGCTTTTTTTTTCTACTAAAAAATGTGTACGTGATATCATTACAAACAAGTATGCCTTCAAAAAATGAAGACCCTAGATGTATATTCAATTAGTTTTGATTTCAATCAACGATCGTCGATAGTATAGCACAGGAAAGTGCTACGGTATAAAAACCGCACTAGTACTAACGACACAAAATCCTTGGCACCCTACTAAACCACTCAGTACTGCTACTATAAAGGCACGTGTTTCCGTTCACAGCGAAACTTTGATTCTGGGACGAGCTAGTTTGCTGAAGTCTGTGCCTTCCATGGACCGGTACAAGGCTGACAGCTCGGCTAAGCTTTCTAGGGCCTCCTGAAAGTGAGATTCCTCCATGGAAGGCACTTGGAGAAAGTGGTGCATGTGCGCCTGCAAAGCAAAGCAATGATTTATGTTCATGAGTGCAGAAAACACTCTAGTCAGACCTAGCAATGCCCAATGTACAATCTTTAGAGCTTAATTTTGGTTGCTCTCGTTTGAGCATGCAGAATTATAAAAGGACACAGCTAGCCTTTATTTTCCTATATTACGGAATGAATTTCCAGTTGTCAGAAGTACTTGAAACAAATGACTTGACTATTCTGTGAATTATTTAATTAAAGGAGCACCGACACAAAATTTCAAAGGTGAGATAGATTTACGTGGAGACATACACAGCATCTACGAAATATCAAGGGCGAATATAGCCTAGAGCACATTTAAAATGAAATCCGTAGTGCGTGTTGCGCAACTAAGCAAGATGCGGAGCCCCTCGCAACAACACAGAGGTAATGTAAACAAACCCTATGTCACGAGTTTGTGTTGGCTAGTTGCTTGTTCTTGGACTACCTGCGATTTCTTCCTCCTTGCCTGCGGCTTTGCATGTGCTGGCTGTCAGTGCGGCCCCCGCTCGCCTGTGGCGTCCACGTCACAGTTTTGGGTGGCCGCGTAGCCAGCCGTGTTTTTTACCTTGCCACTCATACTGCTCCTGCCTACCTGGCTCAGTGATACTTGAAACCGAAGCTGCAACTGGGCACTCTGAATTAAATGTCTCTAAATAAATAAGTGTCGCGTGCTCAAGCAAACTAGGTTCCCATCTGTGATAAGTTGGTCATAAGCTACCCATTGAAAAAAAAGTGCGACATTTTTGAGTCTCTGCTCCTTTAATCAGCTTTGTTTCACAGAATTTTGTACAAGTTTACTCCAACTACAGCCACATGGTGTAATTTTGTCGGATCTAAAGTCTAAACAAACAATGTAAACTCCGGTGTGCAAAGATGGCTTCACGGCAATGCTTCGCAGCTATGCAAGGAAGCTAGCTTTGCGGCATAGCGCGGGAATTTTGTTTTACAAAATTTTTCGCGAATCGCTTGAGGGTGCGGATCATAAGCAAGAACGCTCGCGTGCAGATAATGCTGTACATATTCGAACAGAGTTAATATGGCTGGCTACGACAGCTTGGCGCTAACACTTAAAAGCACATTGCCATAGCATTCACAGCACAGTTAAACCCCTTTATAAGAGGCGTGCTCAGAGCAGCCATTCTCGTCTTTTATACGAGATGTCTCTTATAAGCAGGGTACCTCGTATGCATTTTCCTATCCCCCGTATTTTACTGTAGGCATACTTAAGTCATTTATACCCATTTGTCTCCTATATTAGTGTCTTATAAAGGGTTTTGACTGTATAGAACAAGGAAATAGAAGTTAAGCATGCAGACATTACTCTACAGCTGTAGGGCACAGTTTTATGGGAGCTTGTCTTCAGAAGTCTGTCTCGCACTTGAATCATTTCACCAGTTTCCTTTCCTTTGTGCGTTTTATAGCATGCACGTCTGAGTATACACGGTTGCATGGATATACAGGTTTATACTTGCCTTGCGATTGTACAGCTTGAGGAATCCGGACCTCAGTCGGCAAAGAACATGATGGAATGAGCTGGTGTTGCAAAGAGTCAGCAGGGAGTATGGTTGGTGCACTGGCGCTGCCGAGCACAGGCCCGTCTTCCAACCATCCTGGTTCCAGTGAACAAATTTGAGGCCTGCTCGCAATCTGCATACAGGCAAAGAAGTAGTAGTGCAATGTGCTCGCCAGCCATTCTTCAAATGCAGAAGATACAGACACAGTATAATGCGAAAGGAGACGCTATTACTATGTGCTCCTGCTAATATTGTAGAGCTACGTATCAGTACCACTACCTGACGAGATATACTAAAGCATCTTATTATAATGTAAAATCTTCTATCATGGTGCAATTTTAATTCTGACAGTTCTGCTATCAATAAGAATTTTAGACAATAACTGCAGGTGCAGTGCAGATAATTCAGCTGGCTGACTAGCGCTTTGCGTAATTTTATTGTCACAGTTATCGGAATAGATGACATTGCTGCTCCTTGTTGGAAACGTTTAAATATTCAATATAACTTGCCGTGATATTCGACAAAAGCAATATGAAACTGAATGCATTGTAAAACGGATACAGACAGGTACTTCATTTGATGTCCGACATAATCCGGTAAAAGATCCGTAGACTTGCCTCTCGAGGTTCCTGCGCATGTCAGCCATGCAGACGTCTCCTCTAGCTAGAAGGGCACAGGATAGCATGGTTCCTTTTCTGATATCACACTGCACTAGCTGGTGGTTCGGACTAAGTGCATCCGTGAACATCTGGTCCAGTCTGAGCGTAAAAGAACATGTCGTGCTATAGTATCTTTTTTTATCTTTACTTGAAGACATAAGTAAGCGCAACATACGTAGAACAGCTGTTACGAATTCCTAAGGATGGCATGTTTACACAAAACAATGGGACATAGTTCAATGATGATGACCTCACAACAGACACTATACCATTCCACGTTTTCAACAGGGCAGATGTCTAGGCATTTATAGTAAAAAAATGGTTAATAACAAGCTCAGATTGTCGATGGCACTTTTCCACGTCTTGGGCTGCCAGGAATGAGCTACCTCACATATGACTGCAACATTAGAAAATATGTCTGGCAGAACGTTCCCGTCAAAATGCCCAGAATTTACCATTCAATAAAACACTAAATTAGCCTTAATTATCGGGCTCCATTTCTATCGGTAAACAAATAAAAGGCTCACCTGCGAGCTGGTAGGTTGACATCCAGAAGCGAGTAAAGTGGTGTGATGCTGGACACCAGGAAATGCAGCTTGGGATAGGGCACCAGATTAGTGCAAACTTCGTTCATGTCCACGTTGAGCGAGCCCGAAAAACGTGCTGAACTGCAAATGCAGGTGATGCCATATCAAATCTTAGACTACATAAAATTCATGCTCTGAGATACAGTAGTATCAGCGTCAAATGAAATCCAAACAGCGACAAGCCTTCGTGATGGTATAGTGCTCGCCGTCCACTTATCACAATGAACAGGCACGCGTACAAGGTCTGTTAGAAAAATATCCTACCCCTTTTTTTTTTTTTTGCAATCACTTGATGAATTTGAAACAAGCGCACTTGCATCAGCCGACCTTGATCCTTCGTGCGCATGCGCAAATTTTTTCCCGCCTGCCAATAGCGTCAGTCCCTGGGACACAGCATTTGAGTGATGTAGTGTGCTGCGCTCTCGTCTGTTTTTCATTGCAAGAAAAATGACAGAGCGACTGGCGCAGCGCTACTGCATCAAATTTTGCCAGAAACTGGGCAATAGCCATGTGGAAACCATTTCGAAGATCAAGACAGCTTTCAGTGAAGATGCTATGAACCACACAAAGATTAAGGAGTGGTACAACCGGTTTAAAGACGGCTGCACATCAGTGGAGAGCAAGCCACGCTTTGGTTGGCCATCAACATGCCCAAATGACCAAATCATTGCCGAAGTGAACGCTGTGGTGATGCGAGACCGCTGTGTGACTACCCGGGAAATCGCGGAAGAGGTGGGCATCAATACTTTCTCTGCACATTCCATTATGACCGAAGATTTGGCCATGAAGAGAGTTACAGTGCAATTCGTGCTGAAACTGCTCACGATGGAGCAAAAGCAACTTCGTGTTGAAGTCTCACAAGACATGCCGTATTTCACAAGCAGTGACCCTAACTTCATGAACACCATTATAACTGGTGACGAGTCTTGGGTGTACGGGTACGAGCCGGAAACCATATCCCAGTCGTCACAGTGGAAGCATTCCTCGTCACGAAGACCAAAGAAGGCCCGCCAAGTGTGCAGCAACGTCAAAGTGATGCTGAGTGCTTTCTTAGATTTCCGCGGTGTGTTACACTATGAGTACGCCCCCAGGATCGAAGAATTACAAATGAGTACTACAGAGATGTCCTTTGTCACCTACGTGATGCCGTGCGGTGCAAGAGACCTGAGTTGTGGTCAACAGGAAACTGGTGCATCCGTAATGACAATGCTTCTGCAAATTCGTCACACTTGGTTCAAACCTTTTTAGCGAAAAGTCAGACTCCTGTAGTTCAACAGGCTCCTTACTCTCCTGATATAGCCCCCTGCGACTTCTGGATGTTTTGCAAACTCAACCCGACATTATGACTGCAACGACAGCTGAGCTAAACCCCATTCCGACGGAGGCCTTCTCAGAATGCTTCCAACAATGGCAGCACCACTAGAAGTGTGCGGAGTCCCAAGGAGACTACTTTGAGGAAAATTAGGTTTTCAACACTCCAATTATGCCAGTTTTATTTCTTCCACCAAAGGTCAGATGCTTTTTAACAGACGTATATGTGCGGAGCTGCCGGACAGGATACGTACGCCTGTCAATCATAATAACTGGACAGCGTGCACTATACCATTGCAAAGGCTTGCCACTGATCGGGTTTCCTTTGATGTTGACAGTACATATAGAGTAACCTCTGCACAAGAGTTGGCACTTAACGCGTGAATAAGAAACAAAACAGCTCAATAGATGGAGCACAAGGAAAGGGGGGACACAAACAACAGTGCTGACTTACAACAAAGTTTATTCGTCAACACTGCCCAATGTATATTTGTGCAGTCCTAAGCAAAAGAAAGACGGAACAATGATAAGCAATGATAAAAACTGATAAAAAAAAGAACAAACTATCACCCTCATCACTCTTTAGTTTTTTAGTGATGAGGCTGATAGTCTGTCGTTTTTATCGTTGTTCCTTGTTTCTTTCATTTAGGACTGCACAAATATGTCCCATGGTGTATACATCGCATTGTGATGAGAAATAAGCTTTGCTGTAAGTCAGTGCTGTAGTGTCTCCCATTTTCTTGCACTTTGTCTTTTGTGCCGTTTTGTTTTTGATATGTAGTAACAACATGCCCAAACATCCACTTTAGATGAATAAGAATACGTTGACATATGACTACACCACTGCAAACCTTGTGGCTCTGCCGTCCTTGCATTTTCAGCAAATTCGTAAATGATCGATCATCGAATTTACTCAGTGAAATTCCATTCCACGTGGCCCTTAATGCACCAACTATACGATATTAATATCCAAACATTTAAACATAACAGTTTAATTATATCTCGTGTAGACAAAATACAAAAAGGCCTAACAGATGACACACATTGCATGCAAATGAAAATTTTCAGTTCAACAGAGAAGTAGGCATCTGAATTAGTGATGATCTAAAATCGAGATGTGAAGCTTCATTTCTGTTTGGAATTCGGCAGCCACAAAGTTTGCGCTACCCCAGTGGGTGGGATGGCTTGTCCACAAAGAATTTTAGGATACAGTACCAGTGTATAATCGTTCTGTGATATTAGCATTATTACTATTATAGAAGTTTATTAGGTATGCTTTGTGTGAGCCATTGCGTCATCGCGAATTTGAAGACAGCTGTCAATGTTTTGGATGACACTTGTTATATATTATCCAACATTGTTACACTGTTTAGTCAGATACCACCTATTCTGCAGCATCACCCGCCGTGTTGTCACTGCAATGTCAGTCCTGCCTAAGCAACGACGCGTTCGACGATTTTATGCACGTGGCAATATTCACGGGGAAGTTGCAAACAGGAGCACCATTTCGCATCAGGTTTTGAGAGGCCTCAGCATCGTCTGAAGGGGATCTGGAACACTTTTCACAGTAATTGCTGAATGGCTTCTTAAAATAGCTCATTGCCTCACGTATCGACTGTCGCAAAAATTTTTATAGTCCATCAAGCACGAGCGGAGTTACAGGTATTTGATACATGCTTCAAGTGCCCTCTACGCACAGAGCGGTGTGAAAAGAAGGCAAAAGATGCATCCCTTCATCAGCACATGTCACGACCTTGAGCACTTTTTCTTCGAATGTGCGGCTTACTTTCCATGTTATCGCAAGCATGTGCGCAGGCATTGTGGCGAAATCTCAAGGCCACCACAGTAACTACGCAGCTCACGATGCTCAAATCAACAATGGTCGTGGACTTTCAATTAATGGTGCAGGCGCTTTATTTTTACGCCATCATTTGTTGAGAGAAGACGAAACAATTTCTAGCCAGCTTAGAGAATTGTAAATTCTAGGCCACATGTTGTGCTATATTGTTGGACTCACGCGTTAGCAGGTGCTTCGGCTACCGATCGACAGTGTTTGGTGAACATGCTGGAAAGTGTTGCAGGGCCCCTTTGAGCATACTAGCAGTGTTTATCAAAAGAAAAGCTTCCCCAGAACGCTTTCCAAGCAAAAAGGCAGGCAGGAGACACTGGAGAGAAGTAGTTATTCATACCTTGTCATATGGATCAAGAGATTGGCCACAATGTTGTTCATATGGTCGAAAGGTCTCGCTTTCTGTCCCAGTATGCTACTCACACTACTTGTAACAGTCTGCTTAATACTCGCCCCAGCCTTGGCAACACGGTCACAGATGCTAATCAGTGCCTGCGATAAACCACGGCACAGGCTTTACTGCGTGATCCAATGCCTTCAGCTTAAATGTGATCAAATGTCCATTATAAAGCGAAATAGCCCAATAAGGGGAAAACCGTGCTGAAATACAAGGTATTTTAGGATATAAAAATTTCACATCATTAAATCCTCTCAGCCAAGACGAAGAATGCCAGTGCTTATTTTTCTTCCTCAGCAGCACTACATAACACAATGTGCTTTAACAAGGCCTAAACTCGAAAAGGGTATGATGGGAGGCTAGTTGGTAAGACATCTAGGTAAATTATAACTGCGCAAAAAATGAGACACGAGAATGAAGTGCACAGGACGATCGCAGCAATAAGCTTTTACAAGCTGAATAAAAAATGTTCAGCAATTATCATCAAGAGGGTATATTTAAATAAAAATTCAACATTGGGTTAGGAAAAGAATTGACATTGTTTTTCTAGCCTGAAAACTTCTCCAGTTACGGAAGGAAAATCTACCGAGTAACATCAGGAATTTTTCTTGTCAGGCATTGGCGTCAAGAACAGGTACTAAGTTGTCATATTATGATTTGCTTGAACAGTTAGTTTACATTGCAAAACTGAGTATTAGGGCACAATATGAAACCATCACACACAATTTAGCATTATCCACAGAGAGACAAGAGCGTGGAAAAGCTATACTGTTACCAGATTTTATTTAACCACAAGTTCTAATTGAATTCAAGCAGAGGCACAATCATGAAATGTCATAATTATGACAGGCACACTTTTTACAAACATCTTTTTATCCCTAAATTCCTAAATTAGTAGTTTGATTCAAATCCTTAACTTACCTCATTTTCGGCTGGACAGGAAAAATCCGCGAACCTTGTAATCTTCTCAAGGGCAAATACCGTGTTATATGCCGACGTCACAACATCGTCCACAGCAGAGGGGAGCACCGGTACACAGAATCTGGTTCAAAAATCGTGTACGAGCACATTACTGACACATGTTAATGCAAGAAAATAAAAATAAGTAAGACAAAACAAGATAAGCAATTCTTTGAGCAACTTGCTGATTTATAAGCATCGGAATGATGAGAATGAGCTTTTTTTTTGTTTTGTAGTACTACCATGTCATGAAAATAATACGCATTTTCATACAACGCACTTATAAAATGCTTTCTCTGATGCTATTACATTGCTGCGTTGCTGACATCTGCGATATCACGCGTGATTAAAGGCGTAAAAGTGAGAGACTTGATGAGCTCTACTGTACTATGATTCATCATGTTAAGCAGTTTCATACCTAAAGACCTTAGGAAATTCTTCACTCAACATTTCTAGAACAGCAGTTCCCAAGCCAGAACCAGTACCTGAAAAAAAAAAAAAAATCATTGCACCACAACACATGTTAACAGAATCCTAGGAGAGAAACTCAGACCAGAACTGTGCATTTGTTGGATGCCATAAATTTTCACTGACTGATGCCAACCTCCGAAACCATCATTTATTGGTGATATAAACACAAACAAAATACTTTAACATGCTTTTTGCACATGATAAAACTGGTCATGTACACTGATGTGTGTTTGCTCCAACTTTAAAGGGCCAGTAAACAACCCCCCGAGGTCCAAAATTTGTTAGGAAGAGAAATATGAGCACTATTGCTATGTGAACATGCTGGCGCAAGAATTTTATGAATACCTACGTGCTATAATAAGGAAGTTACAGGGGTTAGAACATTTGTTTCAGCTGGTTTCAAATTTTCACGGGACCTCGCCGCCCTTCTCTGCCAAAGGGCATAGCCCGTTGTCGTGACTCCCCTCACTTCCGCAGCGTGACACGATGTCAGAGATGCATCATTGGCGTGCAGCCAACGATCGAGCAGGGCATCCCCGACATGAGCTCATGCCATAGTGGCACAGAGAGGAAGCACGGTGGAAGGAGCACCCTTCCCTTAGCTGCAAAGTAGCAAGACGCCTCTTTATCTTGGAGGCTTTCGTTCTGGCAATACCGCTTCTTTCGGTAGTCTCAGGCTCTATAATATGACAGGGGGCAGCACAGGAAAATAAAAAAAAAACAGACTGCGCAGCCAAAATTGCCATAGAGTTTCATATGATAAAATTAACTAGAGGGGACACTGGCACTGTGATCGTTCAGCGACCAAGGGAATGATGGGTAGTACACAAATTTACCTAGTCTTCGTACCTGCGGGCAGCAAATTGTATTTGTGGCTTCATTTATTGGTGTGTTTTGGTTTTGTTTCGGAGAAAAGAGCAAACCCTTTTGAACTTCGTGACCCGATTTGAAAAGGTAAGCCTAAAAGAATAATGTGGTTAAGCGCAATTGCTGAACATTTGCTGATTTTTGTTTCGTGAGAAAACAGCTCCAAGCCAGACGAGTACACTAAGAGCCAGAAGTATAAAAATTAGACAAATCTGTGTACTACCAATCATTCCCATGCTGGCTAAAGCGCTGTGTGTTGCAGCTCCCATAGACACTAGCGCCAGAGTTCCCTCTAGTGGATATATGGGAAACTCTACGGAAACTGAATTATCGCATGGCCAAGGTGCGATTTCGTAGGGCCAAGGCCTAATCTACGTGCTCAGTGGCACGTCATGTTGCCCTTAGTCAAGCTTGCATCAGTGTGCATACGAAGGGGATTGGCGAGACATAAACACGGGAATGGTTTTTCAAAATGGAGGGCCTGCATGGCACGCAGCGCTCCAATATTTAGAAAATGTGATTGCCGTGGTTTACTGTAAGAATTGGCGAGCTTGTTTAGGGGGTGTGAAAAAAAAGTTAGAACCCATTTACTGGCCCTTCAAAATGAGAATTAACAGTTATTGCTCCCTCGTATTTATTTAAATGATTCAAGTGGAATGGTATTTCGTTTAAGTTATTCAGCACAGAAATAGGTAACTTTGCTTTCTTGGTTCATCCATCAATAACGGGAAACCGCTATCAAATTTGTATGTTGCCCTTGCCTTGCAGAAGCAAAATACTACTACAGAGAGATGAATGAGGTTAGCCATCAGCCAGCATATACATAGGTGTCTAAATGAGCATCACAGATAGCAATAAAATGTTTTACAGATTGAATAACATGAACGCATCCTATTCTATCAGCACACCAGGCACCCACGAAGAGCGCGCGTGAAATGTACTTACCACCACCTAACGAGTGAAGGAGAAAAAACGTCTGTAGACAACTACAATGTTCGGCTTCCTTCCTGATGTGTTCTGCGATTTTTTCTCGGTATTTTGTGCCATACTCGTGAAAGCCAACAGCCCTGAAAGATCAATGTTAAGAGTAAGGATGATGCCTTTGTGTAATACTAAACTTGAATGTTAAACATACTTGAGACAATTCCTATTGCACAAACAGTACTTCCACTTTAAATGCTGGTGTTTTAAACGTCAAAACGATAATGTGATTATGAGGCCCATCGTAGCAGACGGTTGCAGATTATTTTGTACTCATAGAGTTTTAAATGTAGGTGCACTAGCACTACTGAGTTTTGCGCTCCCGGAAATGCAGCTGCTGTTGCTGGAATTGAACCCATACATTTAACAGGGCAATGCGATAACCACTAAATCTAGCATGGCAGGTTAGTACACAAATGCTTCTATGAGGTAGTAAAATTTACAACCTCGCCCCCCCCCCCCCCCCAAATGCCCAATATCCCCCTCCTCCCAAGAAAAAATATGCTGAGAGTGCCTTTTCTAAGTAATAAGGCCTGCTTAAATGCACTTCTGTGGGTCAACTTTCATAATAAAGTAGCATTGGTAGTTAAAACAAAGTTGAGCTTCACAATGCAAAAATTTTGCATATCATTGCTTTTTGTGGGAGAAACAATGCATTCTCGCAATTAAAGTACTTTCTTTTTTAAGTACAACTACGGGTTGGAAGCAGCAGCATTTTTTTTAATTCAGTACTTAGCGCTAAAATATCTCTGGACGCTGAGTGCCAAGAGCTGCAGAATCACAATTTTTCCTAGTTTTTTACACATCGATACTTACGAGTGTTTTGCCGACACCCGCTGTACAACAATCATGGCATTTCCTTATTATAACGCTCAGTGGTCCAAAATTCTGCTAGGGTTATGAGACATGTTATAGTGGAAAACTTAGTACTACTTCCACCCACGCAGTCTTCTACTGCACACCCAAATTTAAACGTGCGATCATTTTCACATTTCTGTTGGAATGCCATCGTTACAGCCAGGAACAGAACACTGTGATCCAACTCTTCTGATGCGACACGATGAGACATCAAAAGATTCAGCACGAGTTTTCTCACCAGTTGTTCCCGGAGCCAGAGACGTCTGTCACAAACTGGTGGTTGCTCAGCATGCCTCCAAGACGCGTTCGCCGAATGGAGTTAATCACGCCTTCCTCCATGTCTACCATCACCGCCTTTTGTTGTTGAAGGGAAAAGAAAACAGCAAAATCACACTGTGGTCAAGTTCATGGTCACACAACTCCATAGTTCTTTGAAAATATGCTTTGTTAAGCTCTGTAGTGATGTTTCTGAACACATGCACAATAGGAAGAAACAGGGAAGCATCAGGCCAAGAGCTGCTTGCACGTGCATCAGAAAAAGAAGTCTTCGTGCTCCTTCCATATCTCTACATGATCCGTTTATAAGGTAGCGAGTGTTCACGTGCTACATTCTTGCGTGTGCATATTTGGAAAGTATTCATTTGGGTGGTGCATCGGAAATTAAATCAGTCGAAAATACGGCAGTCCCTCCTTTTAATTTTTTTTCTATAGTTTTAAGATGGTGCCATAGCTAAATCCGCAAGACAGAATTAAATGTCATATGTGTCTTGTCCTTGCGGAGTGGACGTCATTCCAACTTACCCTGGCCCTCAGCTCATCTTTGCCGTTCTGTGCCATGCGAAAAAAATTCCATACAGCCATGTCGGTGGTCTGCAAAAACGCGACAAGTACGATTACAATTCAAAGCCGTCAGACTACATGATTGTTGCATTTAAGTTGGAACTACACTACATTTTAGAAGTAGCTTGACACATCGGCCAAGTGTTCTGGGAAACATTATTTTAATATTGAACAGTCACCGCAACTGCGCGGAGTCATTTTATTGTTTGTCCAGCTCATGTTTTCAAAGCTCAGTATCGCATAGTGCGCTGCCCATCACGGTTATGCTCGATCTGGATCATATTTCGCCACAGCGATTGGCCTTCTTCTGCAGCTTGAGTAAAGGAGCCAACCACAACGAAGAAATTCGACCCTGATCGGACCCGATCGCAATCGAACGTGGCCGTGCGACACCGGAGTCAAACGCTAAATGACACATTCGTTCATGTCTTATTTTACTCGTGCGATAGCGGAGCGATTTCTTACACTTCGATCTTCGAGCAGCATGTGTTCGCGGAGCACTAGGTCCCAGAAACGACAGCCGATCTGATTCCCGCACTGTCCGACTGTAAAACAAAGATGAGGGGTTTGTTTCAGCACAAGCACAACGCTGCATATGATGGAATTTCTGCAGGAGAAAGATTTTTTTTTTTAGTAGACAGATTGTGAAAGGGACCTTATGAAGTCCCAACCTGCTCCACTACTGTATCGCTGGTGTAGTTTTTAGAGACAGAATGAACTCACCTTGCACGACTATTGACTGCGTCATGCCGTAGCGCTGCGACGCAAACGCAAGGACGTAACGATTGATTCGCGCTGCGACACCTTTTTACCGTGCGCAACAAAACATCTTGTTCGCCAATTAACTGTGGCGCACATAATCTTGTTCTTGTTCATCCCCCATCAGCGGGGCGCACGAGATACGAGACGACGTCTTTTTCTTCCAAATCCGAATGCACCACTGACTACTTAAAAAAATGTTACGATTATATAATGAAAGTCGACGCTAATAAATGATAATACGCACCTGAAGAATAGCTAAAAAACATTTATGTGAGCCATAGAGCAACTTAATCAGAGATTGCAGAGCAGTCCGCAGAATGGTTGTGAGAGGCGAGGGGTAAACGGCACGGCTCCCATGTGATCAGCATATGCGAGTGACCAGAATTTTAACACGAGTGGGAAGCGATGACGGACTGGGATTCATAACGAGAGGGCATCGCAAGCTTCGCCGAGTTCGGAACCACCATGACAACAAATACCGGCTCGACGGCGTCTTCGGTTGTCGTGGAAACGAGTGAAAGAGCCGTCTCCTCTCGAGCATCAGTGTCGCATTTCGCTTCTTTTCTGCGCAAATATCTTCTTGAATAAGTAATAAAAATTGAACTAAGTACTCGAATGGTCAGCAAAGCAATTAAAATTGAGCACTTTTTTTCGCATGACGTGAAGTACGATCATAAAGCAAGAGATATTTTAAGTGTGGGCGTTTCTGGTTTCAAGTCCAGCGTGATTCCTTCCTCCTTAAGCGCGAGCCTTTCTGCACTAGTAAACTCGTGGCAATGTCAACCAGTCTTACGTATTTTTGCCTGAACCAGTGGCTCTAAATACGAAAGATATTGAGTAACCCAAACAATCCGCCAGACGCCGCTCTTCGCTTCTCACGCAACGCACGCACGCACGCAGGGCGCAAGCACATACAAACAAGAAAAAATCAACAAGTCGCCTCTATGGAGGGTGTTCGTGATTGTTGCTGTCTGCATTGTTATTCGAGAGTTTAAGCGAATCGCGTTTCTCTTATTGCTGTCAGTCCGCTCATCAGAGGCCCGCCGAGGATCCTTCACTCGTTCAGTGCAAGGGAATTCGTATGATCTCCCACGCTAGCATGGAGGGCGACAGGCCTCTGAATGGTAAGTCAGCGTCCTTCCATTCGACCAGAGAGGTTCGCGTGACTAGTTGGTACATCCGTGTTGTTGCCGCTTTACCTGCCATCCCATTAACATTTGCGTCGCTTAGTCGTTGAGAGCAGCGGGCACACGTTTCGAGCTTTCTGGTTAACGTTTCGTGGTGTCTCGAGAAAACTGCATCGCGATTTGAACCCCCGCACTATTTTCCAGGTGTTTTCGCTTGGAGCGCGAACTCGCAAGCCCCCTCACCTGCGCGAAACTGCGCACGCTCTTGACGTCCGTGAAGTGCGCCAGTCGAGTTCGTATTTTCATTTGCTCGACGCGTTCGTAACGTAGACAACTGGCATGCATTTCGGGGCATTCCGGCTATTGGTAAGCGCGGTCGCGCGGCTTCATAATTGCTGCTCGTCGGTGACTGGCCTCGCCCGCTTGATCGTTTCTTCCCTATCTTTTTTTTTTATTTCCAGGTGATCTTCCGAGCTTCGTGCCGGTGGAGACGATTTTGAAGGAAGATGTTAGTCCGATAACCGTGGAAACCGACAAATCGGGCTCGCTCATGATGAACCTGGAGACGAGAGAGCTATTCCTCAGTAACGATGCTGCGTCGCCACAGCAGCAGCAGCAGCCGCAACAGCAACAGCAGCAGCAACAACAACAGCAGCAACATCAGCAGCAGCAGCAGCAACAGCAGCAGCAACAACAACAACAGCAGCAGCAACAACAACAACAGCAGCAACAACATCAGCAGCAGCAACAACAGCAGTTTGCCCTTTCCACGGCAATTGAAAAGATCTCGAACCTGCCCAAAGATATAGACCTCACAACCAAGCAGTGGGACTGCAACCTTTGCAGGTACATGTAGCTGGCACGAAGGCAAGAAGTTGTTCGTTGATGAAGCTCATAGTTAGCTGCAACTGCCTTTAGCTATGTTTGAACTGTGCTCTTGTGACTTGTAGTGTGAAAGGTTTGGGTACTTTGAGCTGAATCTGAATAAGTAGCTCCCTACTTTTTTTTTTTAGTATAGAGACAAAGAAAGTATGGCATAAACTCTTTGTCGTCTTTCTTGCATGCCAGGTACTGTGCTAAATATCTAGAGCCAAAGTAGCTCACCTATTCATTCTATAGCAACCTACAATGCAGTAATAATATTGTTACGAGTAACTTGTTTAATAATCTATTTACAGCGCACAGAACTCTACGAGCAAGATGGCACCAGTCCAGCCTCAAACGAAAACTCACTTCGTCCTCCTCTTTCACGCAGCCGTGTTTAGCGGCTGTTATGTATCATAACCCCCGGCGGTAGAAGCACCGTCCCGGTGCTAAATCTACGCAGATGATGTCGAAGGGGGGTAATAGGGCTTTAGCCGAGCCACGTGAACGGTGTCGCTCGGAGCTGACGATAACTTTGTTGGATCGGTTGGAACAATCTCGTACATGACGTCTGTCACTTGGCGAACGATACGGAATGGTCCAGTGTAGGGCGACAACAGTTTTTCAGACAGTCCCACACGCCGAGTAGGTGACCAGAGGAGCCCGAGAGAACCCGGGGAAAAGTGCACGTCCCTATGGTGAGGATTGTAGAGTTGTTGTTGGTGCGCCTGCGAAGCCTGTAGACAATTACGGGTGACTTGACGCGCGTTGTCGGCGCGGGCGATGGTTTCCCCGGCATATTCAGTGGCCGCAGGTAGCAAAGTGTCTAAGGGTAGAGTTGGATTCCGGCCATATAGGAGATAGAAGGGCGAATAGCCGGCAGTGTTGTGATGAGATGAATTGTAGGGGAACGTCACATATGGCAAATGAATGTCCCAATCCTGGTGGTCTGGCGCAACGTATTTGGCAAGCATATCGGTTAGGGTCCTGTTAAGGCGCTCCGTGAGGCCATTTGACTGGTGATGGTACGAAGTAGTAAATTTGTGCTTGGTATGGCAAGACCTCAGGATTTCATGAACGACAGCTGATGAGAACGAGTGGCCAGGGTCGGTGATAAGTTGGCTGGGAGCACCGTGCACTAATATTATGTCGTACAGCAGAAAGTCCACAGCGTCGGTAGCACAACTGGTCGGGAGTGCTCGTGTGATTGCATACCGCGTCGCGTTGTCTGTGGCAACCGCAATCCATTTATTTCCGGCTGTGGAGAGTGGAAAAGGGCCCAACAGGTCGAGACCAACTAAAAAAAAAAGGTTCATTGGGAACGTCAATCAGCTGTAGGTAGCCGGCTGGGAAGGCAGACGGCGTTTTGCAATGCTGACAGGGCTCACAAGCGGCGATATAGCGTCGAACAGAGCGGGCAAGTCCAGGCCAAAAAAACCGACGTCGTACCCGATCGTATGTCCGAGAAACGGCCAAATGGCCCATCATGGGAGCGTCATGAAGTTGATGCAAAACAGTGGAATGCAGGTGAGCTGGGATGACAGGAAGTAAGTCTGATCCGAAGGAATCAAGGTTACGGCGATATAGGATCCCGTCTCACCAAAAACATTCGTAGGGACGGGTCGCGAGGCGTTGACTCCAGTTTGTCAATGATGGCTCGTAAAGAAGCATCCCGACGTTGCTCTTCGCCAATGTTCAACAGCTGCGACACGGAAAAAACGTCCGTGATAGCGTCAGTTTCGGTTGCTTCGTCAACAGGGTAGCGGGATAAACAATCGACATCCTGATGTAATCGCCCTGTTTTGTACATTACAGAGAACGTGTATTCTTGAAGACGTAGGGTCCAACAAGTGAGACGTCCCGTGGGGTCCTTCAGGGAGGCTAGCCAGCAGAGCGCGTGATGATCCGTGACAACACGGAATGAGCGCCCGTACAGGTATGGACGAAACTTGGCAGCTGCCCATACATGGGAGAGGCACTCGCGCTCCGTGATGGAATAGTTGCGCTCGGCTGGAGATAGCAGTCGACTTGCGTAGGCTATAACACGGTCGTGTCCCCGTTGTTGCTGCTGCAATAGCACAGCTCCTATGCCGTGTCCACTGGCATCCGTGTGAACCTCGGTTGGGGCTAATGGATCAAAGTGAGCCAAGATAGGTGGCGTTGTAAGCAGTTTCGTAAGTTGCGAAAGCGATGACGCTTGGTCATGGCCCCAGATAAACGAGGCGTCTTTCTTCAAGAGGTCTGTGAGGGGGCGCGCAATGGTCGCAAAGTCCTTAACAAAACACCTGAAATATGAGCACAACCCCACAAAACTGCGGACATCCTTTGTGGTCCTCGGAACGGGAAAGTTCGTAACTGCACGAATTTTCTGTGGGTCTGGACGCACGCCTTGGGCATCGACTAGGTGACTGAGCACGGAAATTTGATGACGAGCGAAGTGGCACTTGGAGGCGTTAAGCTGGAGTCCTGCTCGACGAAAAACATCCAGAATAGCTGACAAACGATCGAGATGCGAGTCGATTGTGGGCGAAAAGACAATAGCATCGTCAAGGTAACACAAGCAGGTGGACCATTTCAAACCTTGGAGCAATCAGTCCATCATTCTTTAAAATGTGGCTGGTGCATTGCAGAGACATTGCAGGTTCATCGTTAACGTTAAGCGAGGATTTCTTACGAAGGTCGTCAACGCAAGTCCACATCCAGAAGCTGCACGGCCTAGTTTTCCGGGCGGAGGTGCTGCGAATAGGTCGGGGAGGCAGCACGGCGTTGTGGGGGCGACCGGGACTGACGACGAGCAGGGGACAGTGACCGGTCGTAGCGAGGTCTGCTCAGAGGTGCTGCAGGAGCGGAAACTGTGGTCGGAGTTGCTCGAGAAAGTGATGGGGACGACTGGCGAACAGAAGTGGCGTAATACTGAGGTGCATAATGAGGCGGTGGGGCCCAGCGGCTGCGGCAGTGACGAGCGATATGACCAACGCGTCGACAGTTAAAACATATGGGCCTGTCGTCAAGAGTACGCCATTCGGACGGATTGCGTTGTATGCGAGGAGCAGAAGGGGGATGATAAGAAGGCTCATCAGAGCATACGGCAAAAACAGGATGTAGGCCGACATTCGATAGCTCTTGACGAACGACGGCTTGTATCAAAGAGATCGTGGTCGGGGAAGGCGCAGGCGTCGGTAATGGTGTGGCTACCGGTTGCGTTGCCTCGACCTCTCGACGAATGATGCGTGTAAGGTTGTCACATCGAGGGACCTGGTGGAAGGCGTCACACGAAGAAGTGGCCGCTGTGTTCGGAAGGCGCACGATGCTTTGGGCTACGCGGCGGGCTTTAGCTTGTTCGAGACGTCGGCATTCTTTAAGGATGGTGTCGGTGCTTGAGACGTTGTTAAAAATTAGCAGGATGAAAGCATCGTCAGCAATGCCTTTCAAGACGTGGTTAAGCTTTTCGTCTTCCGACATGCACTGGTCAGCCTTAGAACAAAGGGCCAAGACGTCAAGAATGTAGGAGACGTAGGATTCGATAGAAGACTGGGCCCGTGTGGCAAGAGTCTTCTTCGCAGCGAGCTGACGACCATATAAATCGCCAAACAGGTCGCGTATCTTTTCTTTGAAGAGATCCCAGCTCGTTATGTCGGCTTCGTGGCTTTCAACCCATGTTCAGGGAGTGCCGTCCAGGTAGAAAAGCACGTTGGCGAGCATGAGCGTGGGATTCCAGCGATGAGTAGCACTGACGCCCTCATACCGGTTCAGCCAAGTGTCAAGACCTATCGTACCATCACCGGAGAAAGTGCCGGGATCCCATAGGTGCGGGAGTGGAACGTAGGTGGTGGCTTGGACTGATGAGGGCGGCGTAGAGGAGGTACCAGCAGTCGAAAGGTCGCCGATGGTGCGACCGCTGCGCGTCTCCATCGAGGTACAGGTACCTCCACCAATAATGTTACGGGACTCGATACCCCGCTCCTCCATCAATAATGTTACGAGTAACTTGTTTAATAATCTATTTACAGCACACAGAACTCAACGAACAAGATGGCGCCAGTCCAGCATCAAACGAAAACTCACTTCGTCTTCCTCTTTCACACAGCCGTGTTTAGCGGCTGTTATGTATCAATATTAATGCCATTACATGGCTTCATTACATATGAAAACAGTCGCCCCGAACATTTGTTATCTTGACATTCTACCTCGCTGCTCGCTCTGCTTGTAAGAAGGGTCAAAATATTGGGCGCACACCAGGTGTACTTGAAAATGAAACAAGGAAAGTTCTAGTTTCCTTTTGTGAGTGTTTATCATGGAGTACTTAGATGCGCCACACGTGTCATGCAGTCACATATGGGGGGGTCGACTGTGCATAACAAAGTATAGGCTCTGCGGAGACTTTCTCGCAGATACTTGCATCACAGTTTCATGAATAATGTTCCATGGTTTTCACTTCAACACTGAAGAAAGGAAAAGTGACCCTGCAAATGTTGCTTTTCATGCTGGCACAATATGTACAAAATGAAATCTCTAGGCTATCAAGCTTTTTCGTGGGTTATATTTCAAACCATTCAGTGGGGAAGGACCTCAGACAATATATAAAAAAAAAAGAGAGAAAAATACCTTTCTAGTAAATATGGAAAGTTGAGCTAATTCGTAAAGATTGACCGTGAAACAGTTATTCTTCTAGTGTCAATCAGCCAATGTTTTATTTTACGAGAAAATTCTTTATGGTCTCCAGGGCTATAAGCTGCTCTAGGAAGCTCGACTTGGTCCTCGAATGCCCTGACATTGGCAGCATACAAGGTTCACAATACGAATGGGCATACGAGATTATAATTGTAACATATGTGAATAATACTGTAAGAGTTTTTGTAGAGATGTTTCCATGCTCACATGCCCTACTGTCTATTCATCAACTTTTTCCTAAGCACACACAAAAAAATTCTCCAAGATTGTTATCCCGTTAAACCTTAAACATTGATCCCAGATATGTAAGTAATGATTTAAACTTTCACCTGGTAATTTGGCCACAGTTTCCCATGTAAATATGTTATTAGACTGTTTGGAATCTCATAAGCAAATGGTGTATTTTGCATAGCTTTGTTTTAAAACTTGGGTGCATAATTTACCAGTTTTATGTCGTTAATTATGACTACCTTATTGCTGAGAGAAAACAATCTAAGTGCCTCGGGTGGGGGAGATATTTAGTTTCTCAAACATTCTAGCTCTTTTTCTGACCCCCTTCACCTGTGAAACGAATTGCTGCTATGTAAAAAAACAGTACTTGCTTTTAGGTTAGGTTAGGTCTGTTTTTTTTGTCATCGACAAAGTTGCTGTGAAAAATGGTTTTGTAGATTTTGCCTGTGTAAAAATTTTAATCAGTTAGTTACAGACATGTAACTCGCATCTTTATGAATGTTAAGCCCGTTGGACATCTCTATATGTGGTGATTCTTGTGGAACTGACCTGTTTCATCGGACTGTGGTTTTGTTACAAATCATCCAATTTTTGTTCGGATTGCAGCGATAGATTCAGAAAGGTTAAGGATGGAATGGCCTCTCCGCTTTTTTATTGGCCATGTGGAAAGAAAAAAAAAAGAATAAGAAATAACGAAAACCACAACATTCTGCGAAATTTAATACGAAAGGTACTGCATACTGTTGAAGTTGGAACAGTTTGACATTTTGGGAGGGTAATTTTTATAGTTGCTATAAGTTAAGTGACTATAATTCTTTATAGCCTGTAGGAATAATTACTAGTCACCTCTGGTGTGCCACATGGCAATTAGAGCTTTTAACTATGTTTTATATGGGCAAGCCACTTCTCTTATCGTAGCATTTTGCAGTTATCTGTATTTGATATCTTTTTTCATAGTTGTACATAAAAAAAATGGGACAGGCCAATAATTTTTTTTTCACTCTGAATGTTTTGCCACAAATAGCAGTAAAGTCTGATACCTTGTTATACAAATAAAGTCCAATTAAATAGGTCAAATATAATCGTGTCACCCCGTATATAATCAAATGGGAAAGCCTGAATGATGAATTGCAAATGAAAGCACATTGGGTGTTGAAAGTTCTTGTTTCATGCATTGGACAACATGTGGCAAAGTGAAGTCAGTAAAATAGACTGTTTATTGTTTATGCAGAGCAATTATTTCACACAACCGAAATTCATTTAAAGAAGTTGCTGATCTCGCTCTGTTTCCTGTTGCTTTGATGAGCATGATTGCTGAAGCCTTGCAGCTTAATGAGCCTTGCATAGCTTCGTTGTCATTGTGGATGCCCAAAAAAATGTGAATTATGCCAAAAGCATCACGAACTCTACGAAAGCTTACTTGTCTTTCTAGCTTTTTGCTGCTTTCCTCACTGTAGCCGTCACTCTCATATTATTTGCGCACACTTTAAAAAAAATAGCGTCGACCTTGGATTTTTCGTGCGTAATGGAAAATTGAAATTTCATGTGCCGACGAAGTTGCCTTCAGGGGCCTTAGCAAAAAATTGTTCTCAGCTAAAAAAGGAAGTCTTGTTGCTATCATAATCATCCGACTGAGTGTAAGCAGCCATGGTCGCACCGGTGCTTGTTGGAAACTTAGGTGCCCGATTTATTGAGAGGTGTAGCTATTTTCAAACTTCTTGATTAATTGTTACGTATCACTGTCCGAAACTTTCGTTATAGCAGGAGTGCTTTTTCAAATCTCTTCGTTGTCGAGAGGAGGCAAATGCATTTAACTCTATGGACGTTGGCCAGGAGTGCCAAATTTTTTCGATAGTGCGTGAATTTCGCTCTTTAGGCCATTCGTTACTAGGAGGGGGGGGGGGGAGTCAGCTGTAAATGGAAAGAAATTAGGTGAATGAAAAATCAACTTGTTGCGGTAGGGAGCGAACCTTTAAGCGGTGTCCCTGCTAGCAGCAAGTTGATTTCTCTCTAAAGTTCAACCACCATTGTTTGTGTCCACTGTGTGCGGCTGACAGCAGACCACTGAGCTGCTGCTAGAAATGCTTCTAGTTCTAGAAACCTTGGCTGCTAGTACATTATGAAGTGCATTCGTGTGGCACGGACTTGCCCAAACATCTGTTGTGTTGACACGTCTTTGTGAAACTGCCCCCTCAGTATCTAAAGTAAGCTTTTTCTTTAAATGTAACAGTATTAAAAATATATTCAGTGCATTCTGATACATTACAATACTCCTTTTAGGGTTCTAGACAACATTGTTCTTGTTTGTTTGTTTTTGTCTGCAACAATACAAAAATTTCTAAGGTTTGTGGCTGTACTCCTTTTAAGAACCAATTTTAAACAGTTCTTACTGGCATTCACCTACTTAGAGGACTTGGTTCCTTTTTTTTTTGGTAGTGGGACGTGACTCTCTCCCATCCCCATTCCTCAATTAATTCACTTAGGGGCCTGGCACCCTTTGGGCTGTATTTTGTTTTAGAGAGCTAGTATAATGCTTAGCTGAACTTTGCTCAAGTTTCTATAGTTTGATCATACATACAGTATGCTACATTACATATAGTATTTTTAATACACTATGTAATGACATTGAGTTCCTCCATCCCTTCACTGAGTTGCTTCTTCAGGCAAGTGTGATATGTATGCTTTTGCATATACTCTTGGTTCTACCAGTAGTTGGCATTGACTAGACAGTAACATATCATGCAGGCACCAGCCTTTTCTTAATTTACTTGTCTGTATCTCCTCTCCAAGCCAGATAATCCAAATTTTCGGAGCCCTCTACTAGATTGATGTGTCTCATAATCATACTGTTGTTTTAACGCATAAAACCCCTGATAATATTATTATCCTTCCCGAGCCTTTTGGGACAAAGCGACGGTCTTTTGTGTGTGATGGAGCCGCAGTCTGTTGGCACCCACCCACTGCATCAAGTAAGATGTCTTGGAATTCTTTCGGAGCATGCTTAACCATGAAATCTGTCTCTCTTTCTGGTTACAGCCCGCTGCTGAGAAAGGCGCTGCAGCGTGAGCGGTTGCAGGCAATGCGTCAAAACCCGTCGTACCGGGAGATGGAGCGGCTGCGGCAGCGCAGCATGATGCAGCTCAAGCGGCAGGACCCTGGCTTCCGTGCTCTCGAACGGGAGAGGCAGCGTGCGCGCATGCAGTTGCGACGGCAGGACCCGAGTTTCAGGTTCGTATGGTGTTTGTCTTGACGAAGTTGTGGAGCCCACACGTCTGTGCTTGGACTGCTTGAGCATTAGTAGAAAGTTTTACTTACTCATTCATTCGTTACAGATATTGCTAGTAACTTTTTGGCAGCCGTAGCAGAAGAAAATGCGTAAACAAATAAAAAAAACTACTTTTGCTCGTTGGCAATGCCACGCTTTCAGTTGGCTTCACATATGTGGGGCCGCGCTGCATATGGAGGGTGCTTTACCGGATAGTTTCCGCGGTAACCCTGTCTGTGTCCGTGTCATTCGCTCTTCATTTTCGACATCGTGCGCGCGTGCATAGTTTCACTGCGCGCGCATGGTGTGTCCCCCGACAACATTCAGCTTTGCTTTTTTTTTGCGATAGCAATTATGTATATGGGCAGTTTCGGCTGGGTTTTTGCCGCCGCCGCCTTCATTCACCGTATATGTATAGTATATGTATATGTACCTATGTATATATATCAAAACTCAATAAAAAAAAAGCCGACGCGCTTTGGGGCTCAGATCGTCACAATGTGCCGACAGGCGCTTATCCCCCACGCGTACTTTGCCCTGTGAAAGCGGAGGGGGGTTAGATGCTTGTGCGTGCGTGATTATCCTTGGGGGGGGGGGGGGGGGAGAATCGCGTGCTTTTGACTTTGACCAGAACGATTACGTTTACTCTTTTCACACAGTCTCTTCGGGTTGAAACTGCACTGATACTCGCCAAGATAGCAAGCGCGCCAGCGATCGCGACCGCCCTTAAAGTCATTCATCATTGCTGCTCAAGCGATTCCCTCCCCCCTCTTCACGTTGTTTCATGCTCGTTTGGGACAGGGGGTTTACTTTCTGTTTGAGCATTCGATGGCACTTCTAACGTGCGGGAGATATTATGCACTTTCCAGACGATAGGGATGGGCAGACTCATTTGATCTCTGCTTCAGCAGCGCTCGCGTGCTTTTATCCGCTTGTGAAAGTTACAATGCGCGGGGGCATGTTGTCAATTTGGACTTGTTGCGGAACATTGCGGCGACAGCAAGAACCGGCCGAGAGTGTCCTTGTAATTGCTATCGCAATAATGACGCAGTTTTTTACTGTAAAATGAGTGTTTGGGGTTAGCTCTGTCTTCAGACCCCCTTTTGTTTAATTTGCACGTTTATTTACCGATTTTCGTACTGAACCTGCATATAACGAACACCTTTTTATAACGAATTTTCCTGAGAATTTATCAATTTTGTTATATCTAGGTTTAACTGTAGCAGATTATGAACACCATAGTAAGCTACTGACGAAAAATTGCATGCATACAGAAAAGGTACTGTCATACTGTCTGCAACATGATGTCCCTCCAGGAAGGCTCCACTAGCTTGCATGACCACACAGGAAAATTTTTAATTGCGTTATGGCGATTCGAACTGTGTATACAGTCGAGCCCACATGTAACGGCCCCACTTACTACGAATTTTTGCTTAAAACAAACAGTACCCGCATGGCCATGGAAATATACATTATTTCAATGGCACAAAATTGCATTTACAACAAACGTCTACGAGCACAGCCGATCGGTTACAGCGAACAAAGTCAGCACTCCAGCAACTTCTCTGGACAACCTTTCTGAGATTTCAACACATGGCATTTTGTTGTCCAGTTTGCCACTTCCACTGTGCTTCTGAGACAAGCTGATCAGAATAAAGAGCAGCTTTTTAGTGTATTGGCTGCACAACAAAATGGCAGCTCCTGTAATGTTATACCTTACGTCCTATAACAATCAAGTGACCAAACATTCTAATGTCATGCAATATTTGTTGGTGTGTAACCTGGCATTTTCATTTGTTTTGAAGGGCCATGGAACGAGAGCGGCAGCGCAGGCGAATGAGGCTCAAGCGACGAGACCCAGCATTCCGGGAACGCGAGCGAGAGCAGCAGAAGACGCGTCTCCTGGTAAAGCGCTCCGGGGACAAACTGCCGGTTGCCCTAGACGTGTCATCGTCTTCGTCCTCCACACCGGCTTCAACGCCAGCCATCTCTACTCAGGCCTCTTCACAACTGTCACTGCCCCCAACACCTCATCAACAGATCTCTGGGCACACCCTGCAGTCTCATGCGCCTGCCCACCATTCGTCTTCGTCGTCGCATCCACAGTCGCAGCAGTCGAGTTCTCAGCAGCACGGAAAGGGAGCAAGCACCTTAGGAAACTGCCTGGTGCCTCATGACATCCAGAAGCGGGATGCCACGGCCCTGTACGGTCACCTGCAGCGCATTGTTGGCTACCACAACCTGCTGCAGGTGAGCTCATGTACTTAGATTATGCTGTGTAGTGTGGCGGTGTCTTGATTGGTGGGAGCTGCACGCTTGGGCTGTAATGACATGGGTATCTACCTTACCTACAGCTATTCTTTCGTTTTCTTTTTTAATCTTTTAATAATTTCACTTACGCCATGATGCTCTTTTTCAGCCAACTTGATCTCCACTGTAGTATGAAGACCTCTTCCAATAATCTACAATTTGCCCTATCTTGTGCATGCCAATTCCATTTTATATCTGCCATCTTTTGATGCCTTTTTCGTCTCTTTGTAACCATTTAGTTTTTCTGACTAAGCACTGGTTGTCAGTCTTGCACATTATGGGGCCAGATTAGGTTCATTTTTTTCCAGATAATATGAACTAGAATATTGGCTCTTCTCTTAGTTCTCTGATCAATTATACTGTATTCTGATCTCCTTAATGACAGGCCTGGCATTTTTTGTTATGTTGCACTCTGCACTGTCTTTGACTTTGTCAAGTTTTTTTTTTATTATTCTTTTTAAGTTGCAGCCTCCTGTGCTGGAATTGGCAACGTGCAATAATTGTACACTTAATTTTAGAGACAGCAGATAGTCTGTTATTACGTGTGAATTACTTCATTAAGTAAGCT
This sequence comes from Rhipicephalus microplus, assembly GCF_043290135.1. Classification (NCBI taxonomy): domain Eukaryota; kingdom Metazoa; phylum Arthropoda; class Arachnida; order Ixodida; family Ixodidae; genus Rhipicephalus; species Rhipicephalus microplus. The sequence continues at coordinate 223,325,362 of NC_134701.1, read as the reverse complement.
AAGTACCCTTAATGCACGTAATATTACGTCGTAGTAGTGTTCAATTGCTCTGGGTATCAAGACACGTGAATTCAACAGCAGGTTAATAGTTTAAAGGTCCACCCATTGCATAGTGCATTGGCATAATTAGTCATCATTATCAGTAGCAACAGCACCAACAAAGTGTACAGCTGTGCAGGTGTGCGTGTTGCCTTATGGGCTCATAGTGGGTAGTTCCTGTTTGCTAAAGATGAAACAGTGGTGTAGTGCGCACTTCGCAACTGTACATGCAATAGGTATTCTTGGATAGTTTGAAATTGCCAATGTGTGGTGCACAGACATTCCTTTCTTTGGGGTGCGCTTGAGGTATTCCCGGGAACCGAAGCCAGGCTGTTGATTGAGGAGGCGATGAGAACAGGACCAGATAATGATACTGCGCTCTACTCTTGAACGCTAAGCTCAAGGACCGTCCAATATTTTTTTGCAATGCAGGCACGCCCTCCGCACCCCGAAGACCCCAGCTCGTCCTTCAAGAGTCCTTACTTTGGCGGGGAGACGAGTGGCGGTTTGGTGAGCCGCCGCATGGGCGCTCCTCAGGGCCATCATGGAGGTGGAGGGAGCAGCGGCAGCAAGGGGGGTCACCCATCCACTGGTGGAGGCCGCCAAAAGGGATTCCTGGATGGGGGTCCCTGCCACCCCTTGGGCGAGATGTTTGCAGCCTCGTATCCGACTATGCGTGACCAGGGCCTCGCAGCCGCTGCGGGCGCGCAGCCCTGCGGTGCTCTAGATGGGCCTCCACTGCTACATGCTGCCAGTAAGTGACTTGCTCTCCTGAGTGAGCTCCGCTTCCTGAGTACTCGTGGTAAAAATGAAGGCAAAGCCAAAAGTGTAAAGCGTCTGTAAGGGTTCTCCGCAAAAGTACTTGATTCGTGTAAATTTTTAGCTATTTTGGTGGCAATTTTGCATTCGGTGGTGTTATGAGGAGTTCAATGCCTGAAAAATAGGCTCCTCTTGTGTTTTTTTTTTTTGTCCTTTTACTGTAGTTATTTTTCTAAGGGCACCGTATGGAAGTACTGCCTTATACAGTACTGACATGCATATTTTAATGATATACAGTAAAAACTTCACACATTCTTGAAAAAATGCGGAAGATAAACGTACGATCCAGAAAACCCGCTGTCTTCCGGTGCCTCACTCCTCCACCTCCTTCACTGCATCTCCCCACACCACCTCCGCTACTATCTTGGGACACTTTGTGTCTCACAAGCCGTTACGTCGTCTGTTGAGGTGAACCCAGCGATGGGTGCACCGGCGCCGGTGGGCAGGAACTCCTCATCGATGTCGTCATATGCGCATGTCACTGGGTTGTCTACAGTGCACTCTGTATTCTCCGATGCAAGCTGCCGCCGAAGGATATTCAGCTTCACCTTAATCAACAAGGGCCTGCGCTTCCCCGCCGCCTTGCTGGACGCAACTTTCTCTACTGAGCAACGTGCAGCCTCTCACAGGGCTCGACTTGCATATCCCTAAATTTTTTTTTCTCCTCGAAGTAGCGACAATCACTGAGGGCCTGACGACAACTCTCATTGAGCAGTACTCATTTCCAGTGGAGGTTACCCTGCAGAGTTGCAGACACCCTGATAACACGGCAGCCCGCATTTCGCGCTGATGGCATTGGGAGTAGTGGGGGAGGTAGGCACGTTGCGTTCGCATCTTTCCCGCTGAAAGGTGCGTGGCTATGTTTAAATGCGCATGGCTTTGTAAATTTTCTCAAGGAAGAACATGCAGGCAGACGCCAGCAACGCGTGAGATGGGGTCGGGTAAGGAGGCAGATGCAGCGGCGCATTGTGTAGCGGAGGCTGCACGTGCGTCTTTTGCTGAAGCGATAGTTAGCTCCGTAGTGTTCTCTCGGCTGTTGCAGTGTGGGGCGATCGCATTTTCGTTTACCGTGCTACGGATGAAGGCTTTGCAGTGCTCAGCAAAATCGTCTCAAGGTGCCAGCTGAGAAAGAAAACTACTGTGCTACAGAAAATAAAAGGCATTTTTTGAAAACTATTTGATGACTGACAGCTCAGGCGGATCTTTCTGTGGCTCACAGACAGCTGCAGGAGTGATGGAGAGGGCGACCGGCAGTCGAAGAAAGTGCAGAGGGGACGATTGAGCATAATTTGGAGAAGACGCGGTGGATGAGGGGGTGGCAATTGAGTGCAGCAAGAAAACTGCCGTTGCCTCACGGTGGCACTCTGGCACTTGGCGCTTCACTAGCACACTAGAGCGGTTTTTTTTTTTTTTTCCCACACCTGAATGAGAATGTTCGCCCGTGGAACATGTCATACGACTGCCGTTTACAGCAATGCTAGATGTTGCTGCCGAATAGTCATATTTTCGGGGAACGTACTAAGTGGAACGTATCAACACGAGGCGCTATGGGGGCCATTTCTAGTTTTCGCGATTTCGAGCATAGGAGCCAGGGTATCAACAAGATTCTACTGTAATAGTTGTGAACTTGGTTTATGGCCTGGCTTGCTACTTCAAGTATTGACTGTGGTATGTGCAGTGAACACAAATATACACTGATTGCAGATATAGTCTCTCACAGACACACACACGCACTCACACACACACAAAAAGAGATAAAATAGTTATTTGCAAAATTTCACTGTGGCTTGTTGACTTCAGAAACTCCATAAGGATGCGTCAGCAGCAATGCAGCCTATTGTGATAACCAACTAGGGGAGGAGGGAAAAAAAAAAAAGCACCACTTTCTGTTCAAGAAAAAAAAGTTTTGTAGTTATTTCTATTAATTTAAATTTGCATTGGTCAATAGGAGTGCTTCCTGTTTGAATGCGGCAGTAGTGGCTGCACCACTGGTTGTCTTTTTCTTCAATAAATTAAATTCTTACCTTAAGTAGCGTATTGCAACTACTCTTGGCAGGCGAAAGCTTCAGTGATATTAGAAACTGTGAAACATAAATAGTAGAGCTGTTTCAACAGCAAAATTTTGGGTGAGAAGCAAATTCGAAAATTGAAGTGTGTGCAAATCGAATGTTTTTCGTATATTTTTAGAATGTTCTAATACTTCGAAGCAAAATTGCTGGAAAAAAAAATTTGAAGAGGATTCCCAAGCATACTTTCATGAGATAGCAACATAAAGGTGTTTTTTTTTGCTTTGGTTGATAAAGCTTTATCAGGGTCGTGTTCTATATTTGTTTCATGAAGAATGAGGCAATGCAGAGGCCGAATCATACTTATGTACATGATTTGGTTCAACCAAAGTGTTACTGTCAGCATTTTAGATGTGAAAGGCGAAGATGCTATTTCCTAAGCCTCTCTTCTTTCAACATCAGTGGAAACCTTACTGATGTGGCGGAAAAGGTTGTGCTCCTTTCGAGTCCGGAATCCCAAACCTGCCTCATGAATGTCAATATAAAAGAACACCAGAAATTTTCAATGCTAAAAATCTTTGGCTTCTGATCTTTCAAGCTTCTTGCCCAAATTTTAGGCCCAACATGGCAGTAATTGCGCCCCTATCTCTTCCACACCTATCATCTTCATGTTGGAACCAGCATTTTCTTGAGTAACACATTTGCGACCAGAGCCGAGCTTGAAAGGTAGCTTTGCCACAATGCGAGAGTGTGGTGAGTTGAAGCATTTCAAGTTCTGAAAGAGCCTTTTTCAATTAAACGTTGACTGTGCTAACCCTGTAAGTGCTTTGGAGGAGCAGAGCTCGTCCTGGCGGAATAGTAACTCTCCTGTAATGTTCAGAACAAGAAGCTCTCGTCTATGGCTTAGATTCCGTGTCATGCACTAGATGGCAGCATTTACTCGACGATTTAGCTTTCTCCTGCGACAGGAGTGCAGTTTTTGTATGGAAAGATGGCATGCAGTGGCAGTGACCCATGCATACACGGCCCATGAACAAGAAAAAGCAGCTTTTCATTTGCATCATCGTCTTGAAGTGATGATGGTTTGGATACCGATTTGGATACCCCGAGTGTTTGTATTGTGTTCGGATATAGAGACAGCACGGTGAATTTAAAAGCCCCTCCGGTGATGATGAAGACTGCTAAGAAGCGCACATCATGAGTCCTTGCCGGTGAAGTTGCTTTGCGTTATTCCATGTTAAGGTATTTTTCACACAGTCTCGAATCTTCCCGAGTGATACAGTCTGAGGACACTTAGCCTACACAAGTGAAGAAAGGTGTAGCATCTGGAACTGTTCTATTTATAAGTTTTATATTGCTACATGCATGCATACTGAGATTCTAGGGGGCGACGCGTGTGTGTGCCTGATGAGGAAGACGAAGGGTTGTCTCCGCTCGATCGCTGGTGAACTGGTCACACCATTACCACTGGTTTCAAATACATCTAATGTACAGCCTCGTCGATACAGCGTCTCTTCTTTTCCATAACAATATTTTTACTAGCAGAAGACAGCTGCTTTCCTTCGTATAATTCAGAAGTAAACTTTATTGTGGTTGTTCGCCTAAGTAATTGATACAAGTACTTTCTTCCAATTGACTAGCTGCTTTTTAATACAACCCGATTCGAAATCAGCAATAAAGAATAGGCATTTCTGATTGGGAAATTGAAAAAAATAATAAAAGTGCTTAAGGGGTTAAAAAGTTCGAATCAAAGTGCTTAAAGGGTTAAAAAGTTCGACCACAGCGGAGCCTAACACCCGAATTCAGAAATGCTCCTCGACTTGAACTTGACTTGAAATTTCCTTTAATGCAGTGTGTTTGACACGCGTCTTTGCGTTTGCGCTGCCTTGGCACCGCCTGAAGACAGCACGTTCGAAACACGTTTGTGTTGCATTGAAGTCGGTGGCAAGTCAAGTTCAAGTCGAGCAGCATTTCTGAATACAAGGGTTATAAGGGCAGCTTTGCTGCTGTACGAAAATGTAATAAGGTGAAGCCTATTGAAAATCTGAAGGGATCATTTGTTATTAGATTGTATTTGTCTTTGAAAAGTTTGAATAGTTAAATGTGAGTGCGGATTGAATAGCAAACACTGTTAAAAAAACTCGAAATTTTGAATATCCACACTTCCCTAATATATACATGTTACATTTGTCATTGTTTGTTCTTTTTGCTGAGTTACGTGTTGCTTCTAACTTTTAGTCCTTACACTAGCCAGCGACGCTATGGGATCAAAAATGTTTGTTGAAAATTTTCTACTACATTTGAAAGTGACAACTAAAAAAAATTCCCATGTATTGCAAAGCTAGCTTTTTTGCATAGCTGTGAAGCACTGCTATGAGGCCACCCTTCAAAATCAGAATCAGTTTTATTGTAATTAGTACAAAGGTTACCTAGCGATTATGTAAAGAGGTCCCGAAGTAAAAGACGGAAACGGGACCTCCTTTGCACACTAGCATTCACGTTTTTTGTCCTGACTTTAGAAAACTTGTTGTGGAGCTAGTTGGTGATAAGCTTCGACTCAAAATATTCTGTCGCTACTTTTCATTAGTATAGGATAGAGAAGTGTGCGATGGGACAGGTGCTGACTCTGACTACGGTGTTATTAAATGCGTAGTGTGTCCTGCGACTGTGTAAATGAATTTATGAAATGTGTTCACATCCATTGTTTCCTTTTTATTTTTTTTCTTTGCTATCGGGGGAAGGATACGGCTTACAATAATGTAAATACGGTATTTCTTTCTCTGTTTACAGCTAGTGCCGAGGGTGGTGGCGGTCGTGGCAACAGCAGCCACCCAGCAGCTCTGCTGGGGAGTGGGGACCTGCTGCCCTCGGTGCCAGACTGCCCTGAGTGTCTTGAAGCCCAACGCCAGCGGTTGCAGTGCGGTCTCTGCCAGGGGGAGGACCAACAGGCAGCGACGGGGGGCCGCTGCTCGGGCCGGCGGCCGCGTTCTTCCCGCCAGTCCACCGAACGTTTCAGTTGCTCCGTCTGCGCCAAGGAGTTTGGCATGAAGCACCACCTCAAGGAGCACTACAAGTCCCATGGCGACCGCAACCTATGCTGTCCGCACTGCGACTACCGCACCTGCTATGGCTATGCGCTACGCCGGCATGTCATTATTCGCCATGACCGGCCCGCGGCACGCCAGGCGCAGGTCATTCAACAGCTGACTGTGCAGTAACAGGCATCTTTGCATATGCTCGTTGGTGCTGCAAGACAGTCTCCTTGTGCAAGTGGACGTGTTTAGGGACAAACGAGCGGTTGGTTCGTGACTGTCACATCAGGCTGAAGGGGTGGGCTGGGCGTCAACTCTCACTGAAAAATAGCTGTCTCTTTTAACTTTTAAAAGTGTTTGACCGGCCACTTGTTTGCTCGTGGCACATGACTGCCTACTTGAAAACAGGGAGAGCCTTTGGTGAAAGACTGAGAGGAAGAAGGGCAGTTTCATCGAGAACAGAATGAATGTTGAACGTACAACAGCTCTGCATTTCACTGTCTGTGTTTTCCCATTGAGTAGCCACAGGTCACGTCGCATGTGCACCATGGGTCGCTCCGATCAGCGCAAGTAACGTTAAATGTCCCAAGACTGCTAAGCACACACCAGGCACCCTCGTTTCTCTTGAGCATCACTTACACAAGTTTCCAAGTCAACTTTGCATTCCAACTTGTAGTACCAGTAAAGTGCACGAGTTCTGCAGCAGGCAGCATTATTGCAGCAAACTCACAATCGTAGGTTCTGCAGTTGTAGGCTGTCTTGACTTTGGGTGGTCTAGTCATGCTTGGTGTGACGAAGCGATGCTTTCTGGCCTAGCAAGACTTGTGGAGACGTGGCATAACCTGCCACATAGAGCAGGCTTGACCTGTGACAATGTTTTTCCAGACTTCATGAACAGTGTATCGTAGCCACGGACGCCTCAAACTGTTCTCAAAGTTGTGAAACTTGCTGGAAGGCATGAGTTACAAAGGGCCAAAGCACTGCATTGGAGCAGTTTTATCGTCCTTGGTACATGCATTGTTGGTGCAAGAAGAAAACGTCAAATTTGTGACTATCAGATGTAGAGCGTATGTAATTGGATGCTTTGTTTACATGGTGCTGCGCTAATGTGAAGGTGGGCAATAATCAGTCTTCTATGTCACATTCGGTTAAGTTCACAGGGAGCCTCGGGTTTTGCATTGTACAACGCAAAACACAAGATCATGCCACAAGGAATGCTTGCCGGTTCTAGCAGTTAAAATTTACTGCTTCCGTAGTAGATGACATTACTGGGCTTGAGCATATTTAATAGGTTTTAGCTTTTCAATATTCAAGAACAGTCGCTGCTCAAAAACTTGTAATGAATGTTGGTACATAAGGGACCGGTATCTTGTGTACGGGGGCAAAAAAACTTTTTTGGGGGGGAAGAACAGTTGATACATGCTGTACGCTTCGCGCTATTAACCCCAGCAATTGTTGTTGAGTTTTCAACCATGCTAAATAGAGGCAACTTTGGAGCTCTTTTTCCTTTTCCCTTTCTTTTTTTCAATTTTATTTTGATCACAGGTGATGTTATGCATAGAAAATTCGAGTCCCTTGATGCTGTAGGCTCCTCGTGATCTGCTTTGTACAGTCAATACCTTCGGTACTTAATCATCTTGTACAGTCTGACATCCTCGCTCAGCATGTGTCTTCTAGCCACGCTTTATTATGCTGAAGGGCGTACCCAATGAGTAACTCAAGAGCAATTGTAGGAGCTGTGCTTACTACTCTTCGAATGGTGTGTAATGTTTGTAAGGCCCGACAGAGTTAGGACAACGAGTGCAGGCTTCTGTGTTCGTATGTTCCAAGTTTCCTTTTTTTCGAGGACAGCCCACACAGTGCACAAGAAATCCTAATAAGAAGCGTTTCTGATACAATTCGTGCTAGACAGTTGTAAGACGGCTCCATATATATTTTTTATGTTGATTTTTTTTCACCCTGTAACCTCCCTGTAATATTGCATTCACTGCTGCCACATATTTAATTAATAGTGTATAGCTTAATCACATACTTCCGTGACTGGTGCTTCCCTCTTTTTCTTTCATTTGCTCCTGCTTCCTATATTGTTTCATTAAATATGATGATTGGCTTTACGTGTTATGCATGCGCACAATAAACAAGGTAGCCAGTTCATTGTTGCGAAGACGTTTACGTTTTTTTTTTTAACTAGGAGGAAGCACAACTGAATTTTTTTAGCACTTCTGATATTTTCTTGAACACCACAGAAAGAAATTTTATGTAACCCTATTGGTTGAACAAGGTTTCGTCATTTGGCAAATACTCGAAAAACTGTCCCGCGTATTCATAGAAAAAAAAAAATCTGGTTCTAGTGCAGCTTCATCAATAAATATGGAAGACAACTTTGTATATTAGTTAATTTGATCCAAATTTTATTACCTCATTGTGTGCACTTGAAGAGCAGACTGTATTGATGCGAAGTATCTGCATTGGATTGCACACATCTGCAATAGAGCAACACCTGCAGTAATCGTGCCTCTCCTTTATCATGGTGCACAAACATGCAACACTCTGCACCTACATCAGCTGCATTGTCTCATTACGTGCGTTCAGGCGTTATCGTACGAGTCAAACAGGAATTTAGTGTGTGTTGTATATAGGAACGGTTGTGTGTTTTAAAACCTGCGTACTGCCTAACCTTTCTTTCAAATTGCTGTAGACAAATTAATGGCTCTTGTTGCAAACAAGTTGTGTTGGTATGTGTGTGATGTGAAAAGAAATATTTCTGTCGATCAAATTTGCCCACACTGTCGCCTTCTTTTTTTCTATATATTCTATATATTACATGCCATTGTGGATATCTGTTTTAAAGCCTGACCCAACACCATTTACATTTCTCCAATCATGCTTTCTTGATTTCGTCAGAGTGTAATATAACTATGTATATGCATCCTTTCAACTGGTGTTGTGGAGCACACCTCCTGTCCTTTGATTTTGCACGTGAATTCATCATTGAGCTGTATTTCATAAACATTATGTGTAAATAAACATATTTGTAGTTTGGACAGTTTGCGCAAAGCCTATTTTGCTGTGCTTGTGGTAGCCTGCCAATTAAGAACGCGGGCATAGCCACCTATCGTGCTGTGAGGGTTTCACCGTGTCCAACTTGGCACGTCCTTTGTACGATGGCCATCCCATCGTGTGCCACGAACTTTACTGGGGTGGTACAGCTCAGAAGTGCACCAAGGTAAAGTAGTATATTCTCGACTTGCTGCGGAAAGCTGCTTCAGACCATTGAGACCGTCAAGTGTCTGCACTCTGCCATAATTTAGAGGCACCCGCCACAGTGGTCTAGTGGTTACAATGCTCGACTGCTGACCTGAAGGTTACAGGATTGAATCCCAGCCACGGCAGCCACATTTTCTTTGGAGAAGAAAATTTTTTAGGCATGTGCAACTAGATTTAGGTGCACGTTAAGGAACCCCGGTGGTTGAAATTTCCGGAGCCCGTTAATACAGTATCACTCAATCATATTGTGGTTCTGGGATGTTAAACCTCAACAGTCGCGTGAGATTTAGTGAAAAGAGGCATACTGTCAGTTATCGAGTGTTGCACTGTTCCAGCCTGCATTTCGCTGCATTCAAGCACCATAATGCATGACTCTGTTTTATGAGCTATGTCTATGACTTATGAATAGCGGGTTGTGTGAGTCTCATCACATGGCAATATGTGTTCAAGATCATACATACCCGCCATGGTAATCTAGTAGCTAAGGCAGTCAGCTGCTGACTTCCAGATCGCGGGATTGAATCCTGGCCGCGGCAGCTGCATTTTCGCATGTAGAAAAAAATGCTTGAGGCCCGTGTGCTTAAATGTAGGTTTAGATTTGCAGCGCCCTCCATTATGGCGTCTCTTATAGTGTAGGGCGCATAGCGTAGGGCGTCTCTCATCATGTGGTGGTTCTGGGACGCCAAACCCATACAATTATTACTACAAGATCATACGTACCTGTTGGGTTGCTGGTCATTAATGACTTTTCATGTGGCAACTGATTCAAGTTATTTGTCTTCTTCGTGTGCAGTTTATGCTATTACAACAATGCAAGTACAACTGCCATTTGTGCGCTGCCATTCAGAACCTTGCCATTTGGCAAGTCTTTGAATGGCAGCCCACAAGTATAAGGACATTCTACTATGAAGTGTGCATGTTCTAATAGCAACATCATCACTGTTACTGTTAATGCACTTTTTTTCCTCTCACTTGGTGCTGGTATGAGCAGTGAAAGGACCAAAACTTTATTGAAATGATGGCTTGGAGCCTTTTTGAGACCAAGATACACTGCAAAATCTGCGATTTAATGCATTCCAACTGAATGAACTGTGCTTAGTGTGCAATACACGCCCTGCTGTATATTTTTGGCCATGTATTCTCCAAATTATTATTTATGATGCAGCAGAGAGGTAGTTAAACCATAGGATCGGTGTGGAAAGTTTAAATTGATCATTGTTATAGTTGCAGACAACCTTTCTGGGAAAGGAAGGGAAAACTATGGGGCAGAGCTTCTGCACATGTACTTCTATACAATGTAGTCTGGTATGGCACGCATTTCATATAACTGTGGAAAGTGTTTGTTTCACAAAATGAGTGTTGCATAGTGTATCATTTGTCAGTTTAGATGACCGTATGAGGTAACGTTCGTGACAAGTTTTTTTTTACGCGAGTAGACGGAAGAACCAGAATGAGATGGATGGCCACCAGAAGACGCAGATGCCATTTAGCATGAGAGGTACTTGTGAAAGGCGCAACTTTTTCATGCTTGCACAAATGTGAAATGACAGCATCTAAGCTTAAAAAAATGTAATGATCCCTTTTGAGTGAACTTCATCCCGTTTTAAAAAAGTTTTTGCCCAAAATTGATTTTTCTTTATTTCTCATGTAGAAAACATAAATGTAATCATAAAACTACATTCATTAGTGGTTGGGTTTGTGCAATTCGAATCGGTAGCCATTGCTTCATTGCCAAGAAAAGTTCTCCACGAATATGTTTCAAACTTGGAAGTTCGGCCTTGCATGATTCATTCCAAAAGTGCACTTTGTGTCCAGAACAAAGTGCCTTTGATTGCAGTTCGAACTGCTTAATGCTAACGATCAAATTGTGAGCAATGACTGTAGCTTTTGGTTATGATTTGAACATTAAAAAAAAACATTTCTCTTAGAAACTGAAATGCCAAGTTTCTTGCTTGTGGGCCGAAAGGATGTCTACAGTGCCTGTCATTCATCTGTGCAACAGATCACTGACTGATTGACAATTTTTGTTCTAACCATAAGCATACTTTCATTGGCAATGCAAACAGCATATTATAAATTAAAAGTTCATCGTTACTTGTTAAAATGTTACATTTCGCACAGCACTAATGTCAGAATTTTTTATGAAATTTGCCAAGAAGCAAAACTTTTCTAACTAAAACTAGCGAAATGAACATGAGCCTGTATGGACAAGTGGTATACCGGAAATCCGTGAAGGCTGGCTGACGTGCCACAATTAACGGACTGAAGTTCAGTAATGCCTCATGTGATTGGTTTGCTGCACAGAGGCAAGGTTTCGTCCAAGGTTGAATGTAATCCATCGCGAACGGGACTGCTTTATGCTCTCCCATAGTAGAGTACCTAGTACTCCAAATCGTTAAGCACTTTTTCTAAACACACATGTATGCAAATTTTGCCTGTGTGGGACGATGAACTCTGTGGGCGAAGTTTACATTTATTCTTAGGCTGTAACCGACTATATAGAAGCATCCCTGGTGCGATGACGTGAAATATTGAGGAAAGTGCCAGCAACACACAGCATGCCGATCCTGATTCTCACGTAACCCATGTTGCACACTGCACGTTTTGCAAAAATGTGCAACATTTCTTAATCTTCTTTGTTAAGAAGGACTTCTCTTAGAGTTAACAAGGACTTTTCTTAGAAGGATGATAACTGGACAGTTTGCAAAATTTTTACTGCACTTTTATGAGCACAAAAAAAAAAAACCAAAGGGTCCGTTACATGCACTCACCTAAGATGACTGGATGGCGAAGTAGTCATAATTTTTTTCTCAGTCAGTGTATTGATCCTGCCCTGCTGCCTTCTGAAAGCTTTTTTGTACTTACTCAATGTGGTTTTCCATTGCCGTCGGGATCGAAGGTTGTCACCCACCTGGTTTAGAAATCCGTAATCGACCAACAGGGGCGGATGCAGGATCATATTACTAGGGGGGGGGGGGGCACCCACAATAAGTAAGTTCCTTCAGGGGGGGGGGGGGGGGCAGGGAGGCGGAGAAAGCAATTTTGTTATATGTTCCCTCAGGGGCGGGGGGGGAGGCGAAAATTTCGACGGGGCTCTAGCTGCCCCTTCCCCTCCCGCGTGCCCACCTTTGTCGACCAACCTTTGATCAAGTTGCAATGTCATCACATACCGTCATACTAGAGTGACATCACAAATTTGGCGATCTGCATGTGACGTCACAATCACTGCCAATGGTAGACGCCGATGTGGGACGTACGTAGGACAATCTTCTGGTTTGATGAGGCATTTAAGGCGTTTGCCTTAATATCTTCGAAACAAGGGGCATCGACCACAAGACTAGCTAATTCATCATTTGAACATTCTGCTCCTCTACCCACGCCTCCTGTTCCCTCTCTCTGTAAACACTGTACACTGTGCAGTGTTTACACTGTACACTGTAAACACTGCACACGGAGGAAGGAATTCATTAGGCACTGCGCCGTGCTCCCGACCGGGTTGCAGAAATTCGGTGCATTTTCTCATCTTCTAACCACTACCACCACCAATTCATTTCCTCCTTTCCCACCTCCGTGGCTAGGCATAAAAAAAAAAAAAAAACACTTGCTGGAGTGGAAACTCCCGCAATGCCTTGCCAGCAAAAGTGAATCAAGCCAGCTTTTGCCTACCAAAGATGTCGAAAACGTGCTCTTTTTTGGTGGTGCTTATAGTGAACTAGAATATTCTATATAGTTCACTTTACTGGTGTTCACTTGCAAGTTGCGCTGATCTGTTATGAGCTACGTTTATTATAAATTAAAAGAGTTGTTCCCGACGAAATAACACGAGTATCGGTGATTTAAGCTACAAAAATTTTGCCTAAAATACCAGTCTTCTTAAAGGCCAACTCCGGCGATTTTTTGACTATGTCAGGGTAAAGGTGCTTTTACTACAGTATCCAGAAATATATTTTCTAGACATGCACTATAACCATGGCAGTGTATAGGTGTTCTGTGTTATAACTATACTTTTATGTTCCCGAGTTTACATGCCCCTTGTAAGTTGGCGGCTGCAGCCGCCTTCCTTTGGTGGGCACGCTTTTGGCGTAGAGTTCCATACAATAATTGTATGAAACTCGCTCATGGGTACGCCCAAGATCATTTTTCCTAAAGCCAAACAAACTTCTTTTAACACAGGCGTCACATAGTGCATTGCCAATCGCGATTAAACCTGATTAGGATCAAATCCAATATCTATGATTGCCTTCATTCTGCAGCTTGCATAAAGTTGATTAGGATCACAATTCGCACGATTCAGATCTTTTGATGCTAGCGACGCCGTATAGCACGTAGTGCCGTATAGGCTTAGAAGTGTGGCGGCTTGGGCTAGTTGGTATGGCATGACGATAGTTATAGCACGAGAACAAAACGATGACACAGAGACAGGAAGGACACGTGTCCTTATCGTGTATCTGAATCGTGTATTTGCATAAATAAAATAACAAAGCTTTCTTCTTCTGATGCTGGAATTAGAACCCGTACCCTCATACTCCGAAAACGAGTGTCTTTACCACTAGACTACACACCTACCCGTGCACGAAAGGAATACATATACAGCACATTTAAACCACACAAATTTGTATTCTTTGTGCAAAATAAATGCAGAAAAAGAACACTTTTTAGTGAAACTTTACTGATGTTTGTGGTAAAGCATTAAACGTGCTCAGTGGGACACGTTGTAAAGTGGATGTGGAAAATCGCACTAATCAATAAACTTTCTTCTTTGCGAAAATTTGATGCCAAACTTATGTTTTCATTGACCTACTGAGGCGGCTATTGTACGCCGGGACAGAAAAGTAAAAACGGGCATTGGCGTGCTATCTAGCGGTTAGTCAGAGCCTATCTTGCGGGGCCGCGAAGAGGCTCGTTACTGGGGTGAACGTAACGGCATGATGAGGTGTTGATTGGATTGGATAAACTTTTATTTGATCCTCCAAAACACAGATCATGAGGTGTTGATGAGTGATATGTACTCTGGGACGCGGCGCTTTTCGGGTGCCAAATCCCCTTCCTTTCTGACAACGGTAGGCTCGAGTGGCCACTCTTTATATTGTATGTTTTTCTATACCGTGCGCTGATCAGAGGGAGCTGCGTTGTTGGCACTAGCCCATTCTAAATCTGTTGACGTTGGCCGTTAGGGGCACGCAGAAAACGGACGCGCGCACGCGTCCCTGCGGCAATCCGCTCACTCACACTGGCAGTGAGACGCGGGCATCGTGTTCCATCTTGACTGATCTCAACCTATTATTGCGTTTTTTCTCCGCTAGGCTCTATGCTCTGGCGCTGCAGTCACACGGGAAAACTCGAGTGCACGGCATAGAGAAAGGACCTTTTTTTTTATTTCTCTATGTGCACGGTGCCTATAAATATAGGTGTTTTGTGGCGCCGCCATGCGCACACCTTCGCAAGACGCCGCACGCGGCTGCCGGCATGCTGCCGGTACCGCAACGTTTGAGTTGCGTTTGTGTTGACGTTCATCACCACCATTCTTCATAACGGTAGCTGTTGTGGGCAAGACGAAGTTGGCTGGCGCGTAAGCGCAAGACACGGCTGCAAGGTAAGTCGGTACGAAAACCAGTCGCAAGTAAACCAACTTTGTTGTCACAAACGCACGTGTCCGGGATTCACGGTCCCGCGTTGTTCGGATAAATGAAATGTTACCTCATTGACTGTTTTCTTGACGTTTGGTTGTGTGCATCTCGAGTTTTGTGTCGTGAGTCCGCCAGGTAACCGCCTAAGCCGGTCGCGTGATAAAAAGCCGCCGGTCGCGTGATAAAAAGTCTCGACACTGGTGTATGTATTGAAATACGGAACGCTACCGGTTACGTGCTCTCGTCGTTGAAAATAACGAGTTCAGAGGGTGTCTGGATTGACGAAACGGCACAACGGTTTTCTTGCAAGCTTTTGGCGCGAGTGCCGACAACTGGGGCCTGTTTCGTTATGTTTAATGATGTTGCTTTCTGGCCCAGATGCCTCGTGTCGTGGAGTGGTGCAGACGGTGTCGATCACAAGGTCTGGACAGTCCCGTGCAGCTCTATCCGATGGGAGGAAACGAAGCCATCAAGATGTGCAGCAATGTAAATGTGAGTTGAGGAGATCGCGCGCAGAACTTCTAATTTCGGTTTGGGCAGTTGCGATGAAAGCTGTGGCTAACGGTCACAGATCGAGTGAAGGAGATCGCGCGCTCTGGGGTAGAAAAAGAACATTCCGCGTCAGCACTGCACGCCGTACAAGTTGCAACAACTATTCCACCGAAAAAAAGAGAGAGAAAACAATCCATGATATACCCTACAGTGTAAATTACCCGCCACGGTGGTCTAGCGGCTCTCGGCTGCTGACCTGCGGGATCGAATCGCGGCCGCATTTTCGATGGCGACGAAAAATGCTCGAGGCCCGTGTGCTTCGCTTCAGGTGCACTTTAAAGAACACCAAATGGTCGAAATTTCCGGAGCCCTCCACTACAGCCTCTCTCATAATCATGTGGTGGTTTCGCGACGTTAAACCCCGACTAATATTGTTGTTATACAGTTAAGCCGAATTGAAATATATGACACTTATTTTGAACGAACTGAATACTGGGCCAATTGGAAATGCGTACCCTTTCTATGTGGCATCAGCTGATATGCTGCTGCTTGCGAGAGGATTCAACCGGGCTACATGTGGAAAGTGTGCGGTAATGTAGCCATGCCCAATGATTTTCAAGTCTTGGGTCATATCCACAGGATACTGCAATTAAGTCAAGTACATTCTACCTTGAAGATAACATTACAAAAGTAAACATTATCTGGAGCAATGTAAAATGGTCTTGATAATGCATTTGTGCGAAGTCCACAAGAAATCGCAACAGCATCTTGAACCTTGACTTGATAGGTGACATCGATACTGCCCGTGAAAATTTGATTTGGTGCAATAGAAAAATTTGCGATCGCTTAAGCTTCTTAATAAGTTTGTAAATCATATTGAAACATTTATCTATTCATATATCTCCTTTTTAATCTGGATCATTCCTGCATTTGAGTTGTGCACAGCACTTGTGTGTGTAAGTTCTGGATACGATCCTGATTATGTAATTTTTAAAGAATTCTCGATTGTAACTGAGCTGGCACACCTCCTCAATTTCTTCGGGTAGCTGTGCGATAGAGTTACTGTATATTCTACCTTTAGGTAGCAGAGTTGCGCCACTAATAGAACTCTCCGCTTGCGTACTCATTCGCCGAGCGCGCTCGCGTGCACGAAAAGTGTTTATTTTAGGGAAAACCAACCTTACAGTCGCGTGGATGCTTGCAACCGCCGCGCCACTGGCAGTACCACCACCGCTGCACAAGCAGCCTGAAAAGGCGATGCCGCCGAGTGTGGTGTTGTGATTGTGTCTTGAAACACTATCACTAAAATGTACTCTAAGAACGTTCACTAATAATGGACAGCACCATTGTGTTGTCCATTTTAGTGAACATCAGTGTTAGTGGCGTCTGTGCGGCGCAGCGTCGTGACTCAGTGCTGTGTAGTTGCCATGATGACCAATTCTACAGGAACGTATAGATATGCCAAAAATTCTCGTCTGCTTGCGTTATTTGTCAAATATAGAGGGATAGTCCTAGCGATGGTTTTATCGAGCCACCTGGTTAATGGTTTAAAGCGGTGAAAAACTATGTGAGACAAGCGATTCGCGGAATTTGAGTTGTTGCAAAAACGATTATTGACAAATTAAGTGAAGGCTTTCTTGTTTGCTATTTAAAACAAAAATATCTTTCTATGGTGACTGCCATTGAACAAGCTATAGCATCAGTAATATTTAAGACCATTATTTATTCGTGTTTGTTTTTTTTTTTTTTTTTTTGAAGCGAAAGTCATTGTGCCAGCTACGGGTTATGAACGAGCGAGACAACGCTCGGAGCTGCTGGACTGCGTCGGATCCTACATTCGGAAGGGGTGGATTTTCTGCATGACATAGACGTCTCAGCGGGCAAGATAGCGGACCTATGCGCAACTCTGCTACCTAAGGGTCGCATATGCAGTAATGCTACTGTTCTATAAAGTTACTGTATATGTTACCTTTAGGTAGCAGAGCTGCACCACCGTTTTTCGGGCGCCACCCGCTCTGCCTGCAGGAGTTCAGCTGCCCTATTCGCCGAGCACCATCACGTGGTCATAGGTGGTTCATTTGCACTGCAGAGAAGCCAACACTATGCAGACGACGCCGATGCTTCACAGATTCCGGGCAGATCAAGCCTGGTTGACATCGACTGTTGTTATTCTCGCCACGCTTCTTCGGTACTGTAGCCATGTTGCCCGTTGATCGCGATAAATGTGGTAGAAGTGCGTTTTTTGTTGAAATGTACTACAAACAGCCGATGTTATCAGACACGGGTGCAGTGGGTGTGGCTATAGGAAAATTTGGGTTCAGCGAAGAAAGAATAAACGCTTGGCCATGGTCGTCTGCAGGATTTTCTTTTGGCGGGGGCGGGGGGGGAGCTGCAGACTATTGTTGCATCGCGGCTTAGGGAAAGCACTGGTCTAGCTTGAGTGAGGGCAAGTGCCGTTGTGGCTTGAGGGGTGCAAGTGCCCTTTTTGCACACCTCTGCTCTTGCCATGCACTTGGCTTCTTTTTATCTATCCACGGCGCTGCGAAACTTGCTCTGTTTGTATTATCCACAGGGGCAGTAGTGAATACGTTATACATGCAGAGATGGTTAGCGTGTGTCTGCTGCACACGTCGAAATTGGTCTGACGGGGGAATGCTAAAAATAAAGGGAGTAGTTATACGCATGTCTGCTGCACACGTCCAAATTGGTCTGGCGGGGGGAACGCTAAAAATATAGGGAGAAGTTATACTAGAACTATTCAAATTGGCAAGCTGTTGCTGCTAGTTTGTGAATTTAATCCAGCTGTCAACCTTTAAGCGAAAAGAATGTTGGACACAACAGGCTGTTGAAGAATGATTCACATCAACGGTCGTAAGCCGTGATTGTTATACAAGAGTAATACGAAAGCCGCGCATATCGAGGAAGTCGCGTAGCCATTCTAGATCGCTATCCAGCTCAATTCATTTCAAGACTACAAAATTTTAGCTGGCTAAATCACACAGTTAATGAAGAAGCCCAATGCGATGGAAAACTTCCATCCCTAACTGGCTCGATTGCAATCAAGACTGAAAAATAATTTCATATCTGTAAATGGGAAAAACACCGGAAAAGAGGATGAAGCTAATGTGGGGCCTACTGTAAATACATGCTTCACTGGTTCAACGAGCCGACACCCTTTGTTTCATTATTTCATACCAAGTACGTAAACAAAAAAATCAAAGCTTCTAGGCGTGACCAGAGCAGCTGAGTTTTTCTCATACCTTCATAAAAAAAATAGAAAGGAAAGGACACGAGAAATGAAAAATAAAGCAACGCTAGTAATCTGAAGTGCGAAGGTTGCTCCTACGCGGGTGGTGAGTGGCTTTCCTGCAAGACATTTGAACCCAAGATGGCGTATCTTGGCGCAACTCTGCTACCTAAAGGTAGCATATACAGTAACTCTACTGTGCGAAAACCCCGAGTGCCCTCTAGGAAGCAGCAGCAGAACTAATTCCACCACTCCTTACTGGTGCTCTTGAGGGTGTGGTGGAAGAATTCGAGTGTTTAAAAAAAAAAATTAATTCACATTTCACAACCTCAATACAATTTGGTTGCTGTATTGGCAAGGTCATCCACAGCGAATGTCTTGTGCTTCTGCATTGGGAGAGCGCCCGAGGAGCAAAGCCCTTATGAAAAACGGCAACTATAGTAAAGACGAGAACGTGCTCATTGGCTCTACTAGTCACCTGGCTTCACAGAGTATGATGGCCCTTAGTTTCTCTGTGTGCTTTATATGTAGGGTCTAATTATACAGCATGGTCATAATTACTGGAAACGTTATTAAGCCAGTGCCCATCATCTTGCCTTCTTTTCGAAAGTGTATATCGTCTGGTCAGAATAATTCATTTGCTATCTTTGAAGCAGCACTGATATCTAGCATGCATATGTATGCGTGGCAGTTGGTTGGATCTTGAGGGTTTCCTATGGCAGTAGATGTGGCCTCCATCTATCTGGCGACCTTTGTGTTGTGGGACTCTGCTTTTGTAGCTACCATGGATGTGGCCGTACATTTTCTCATGCTACCAAATTCTGGTTCTGTATGTCCAGAGCACTTATATACTTGTAGCTACAGCTCCTCACAAAATTGCATTTCCTCCTAAAAAACCATACAGTAAAATCTTGTTAATTCAAAATTTCGGTTAATTCGGTCACAGCATCTGGTCCCGTCCAAAATATACATTGTTCTATGACTGAAAACTCTCATTGTTCGGACAAATTCGGCCGCACTTCAGTTAATTCGAACGGCCGACCTCGGTCGAGTCGCGATGGGGAAGCAGCAGCGGATTCTGTCGGCCAAATCGACGGCGCACCTAAACAACTTTGAAATCGGATTGCGGCCGTAGCACCAGGATGGCTTCCCCTCTGTCTCCTGCAGTGAAGAGGGCAAAGTATGAAGCAAAGGATTTGGTTGCGAAGGTGAAAATATTGAAGGCGTTGCAAGCGGGAGTATCTCAAAAAGAAGAGATGAAAAAGTTCAATGTGAAGAAGAGCACGCTGAGCACTTGCGTGAAGAACGAAGAGCAGATTATGCAAGCGTATGACGAGGACATGTTTGGCAACCAAAGGGAGAGGCTTCGAACGGCAGCGCATCTCAAGCTAGAAGAAGCACTGTTGTGCTGGATTGCCGTTTTGCCTTTGAGCGGCCCCCTTATCTGCGCACAAGCAGAGAAGTTCATGGTGACTATGAACATTGACTCCTTGAATGCGTCGAAAGGCTGGTTCAACCGCTTCAAGAAGCGACACAGACTGGTGTTCCGCAATGTGTGTGGTAAAAGAGGTGCGGTTGACGAAAGTGTTGTGCAGGACTGGTGGTCTGGACTATCTGCGTGTCTTTCTACATAGGAGCCATGCAACATTTTCAACGCTGATAAGACAGTGCTGTTCTATAAGGCTCTGCCTGACAAGACAATCGCGTATAACAGGGAACCGTGCGTCGGTGGAAAATGAAGTAAAGTGTGCGTGACAGTTCTGGCTACTAACATGACCGGCACAGAGTGGCTGCCGCTGCGCTGCTGGTGATCGGGAAGGCTGCGAAGCCAAGATGTTTTAAGAATATTAAGCAGCTGTCTGTTGACTACCGGTTCAACAAAAAGGCTTGGATGACTGCCGAACTATTTCAAGCCTGGATGCGTCAGCTCGACCGCCGCTTTGTGGCCATGGCTTGGAAGGCGTTGTTCGTGCTAGACAACTGTAGTGCGCACACAAAGGTGTCTGGGTTTGAGAATATTGAACTGCTATTCCTGCCTCCGAACGCAACGGCTTCCCTGCAGCTGATGGACCACGGAACCAAAAATTTCGTGAAAAGCCACTATTGATGGCAGGTACTCGAGCCCGGCACAGAGTGGCTGCCGCTGCGCTGCTGGTGATCGGGAAGGCTGCGAAGCCAAGATGTTTTAAGAATATTAAGCAGCTGTCTGTTGACTACCGGTTCAACAAAAAGGCTTGGATGACTGCCGAACTATTTCAAGCCTGGATGCGTCAGCTCGTCCGCCGCTTTGTGGCCATGGCTTGGAAGGCGTTGTTCGTGCTAGACAACTGTAGTGCGCACACAAAGGTGTCTGGGTTTGAGAATATTGAACTGCTATTCCTGCCTCCGAACGCAACGGCTTCCCTGCAGCTGATGGACCACGGAACCAAAAATTTCGTGAAAAGCCACTATTGATGGCAGGTACTCGAGCGGATGTTGCTCCGCATGGAGTCGGGCAAGCAGTACGAAGTAAGCCTGCTAAGCGCCATCCACATGCTGACATGCGCCTGCATCCACATGCGCCTGCAGTAGTCGCAAACTGCTTTAGGCATAGTGGTTTCATGCACAACGCTGCTGATCCGGGGGTGGTGGCCGATGAGGAAACCGGCGAAGAGCAAGACGGTCGCTATGTGAGCATCGTGCCATCTGATGTGTTCCTGGGGATTACTTCGCAGTTGACAGCGATGTTGCCGTGGCCGGCACAGTGACCGACAGCGGTACAGTCGCCGAATTCTTGGTCGGTGAAGGGGAATCGGCTGACGAGGATGTAAGTGATGCTGATGAGCGTCCACGCCACACTGTGACGGAGGCTGCGCATGCGTTGGCGGTTTTGGAGGACATATGCATGTTTCCTCGGACAATGTGTGTGGACTAAGCCACCTGCAGGAACTTCGCGAAATTGTGATTTCGTTGCATATAGCACCTGTGAAGCAAACCGCGATCACAGACTTTTTTAAGAAATAAAAGTCTGATGGTGTAGAAGACATTTTTCAAGTTTTCTGTTTGTACTCGCTATAATTCGTACCCTCGGTTAATTCGGGCATTCTCTCCGGTTCGGTGAAGCCCGAATTAACGGGGTTTTACTGTAATAGCACTCATTGACAACTTTCAACATCTTCATTACAAGAAATCTAAACAATGTACAATATCTCGGGGAAAATCAAGGCTTGAAGTGATGAATGCTGTCGTTAACATTTTGACGTTCCTTCCATTTGTCCTGATGAAGGCTAGTCCTGTTGTCCAAGCATTCGCTAAAGTAGTTGTTAATCATTTCAATTACGATAGGGTCCCTCAAGCTAATTTTTAATTCTACATGATAATGTGAAAATTTTGTGTTGATAATGCATTATGGTCCATCAGTACATGGCGAGTTCAGTTAACTGTCATGTTAATTACCATATTGCACCTGTTGCTCGATATTTCCCGCTGGTGCCAATGCAATTTCGATAAAACCATCTTTCTGTCCAAGAAAAACTTCATTTTTAAACATTGGTCATTTTTAAAACATTCAGTGCGATTCCGCGTAATGCTAAATCAAATACAATTGTGTCATTAGAAATATAGCCTCACTCCTAGAAAGGAACATTAGTAAAGCAAAACATTAAGTTAGACAAGTCCAATTAATTATATTTTCAGAACTATATTATACTCAAATTGGCCATAGATTCATTACAGAAAGCTAACACGAAGATTTCTTTGATATCTTTGAAAAAAATCTAGTTTATAGGCGTCAATAAGATCACATGCTACGTGACGCCAACAAGCAAAAAGTGTGTTCCACACTTGCCGCAATGGCAACAGGCAAGGCTGGCTGACGCTCCCACGTTTAATCGCACGTTTAAAGGGGCCCTGCTACACTATTTGAGCATGTATTTTTCATCAATCAATTCTTCTGGTGCTGTGGAACGTGCCGATGTCATTGCGCACATGGCAATACCGAAATCGACGCTGTTATAATTTTAATCCACGGGACAAACTACCTTGATTTCAGACTACGGCGACACACTTCGACTATTTTTGTTATGGGAAGTGACATCATGTCATGTGACAGGACGACAAACATCACCCCCTTTTGATTGGCTTGACGTGAGAAATAGTGTGCAATATTCATATGGTGGTAGCTAGGCCATACGAGTGAATGCTGAGAACAGCAAAAACCTTTTTTATACTTTCTCAGAAATCATTTCTGTTTCCCAATAATGTATTTTCAGAAAAACGAATGCAACACTTATCCTGCGAACAAGGCTATGGTATGCCAGAACTAAAAGTGGAAACACGCGCAGAGTTTTTAGTGAACCAAAAATGCGACAGTCGGTGGGTGCCAGCGTTGCCGTAGAACACGTCTTGCATGCAAGCCGAGAACTGACTACCCCCAAAGCGTATGTGTGTATCTGACACAGTGTGACCGTGAGAGCGTTTGCTACCCAATGCGCGTGGTTCGTAGTGACCATGCTAACGACCCCGTCAAAGAGAGCGGTAGCAATGTATTGCGTTAAGGCCACGATGAGGTGACATTTCCGGAAGGTTTTTGAGGCGCGCACTGTGATTGGTAGCAGTCTTTGACATTGGCAGGCGAGTGAAATGCAAAAGAGAATGTTCCTCGTCGTCGTCTGCTCTAGTATTGAACTTTGGGGATTCATGACTTTCCTTGCACCAATTTTGATCACTCTTGTTGCATTCGTCTCGGTAATTATAGGTGCACGCATTCCGGTGCTAAATAAAACTCTCCCAAAATTGTCGCAGGGCCCCTTTAAATGCAGATATGTACTCTATAAAGTGGATGAGCAGATGACAGCCACCGTAGCTCAGTTGCAGAGCATCGGACGTGTTGTTCGACGGTTATCTTTTCGTCCACTTTTCTTTCTTCACATTTACATTTCAATTACTTCTAATAACATTTCCTATATTTCTCTTGGCATCATTATTTATTAGTTCTCATTGAAATTGTTTCCATAACATGTGCACCGACAGCATGGGATACAATAACTGATGAGTGTGGGAACAAGTACAGAGAGAGCGAGAAAACCAAGGAATAGCGAGATTTCAAAAAATATTGAGATTGAGAGAAAGGGAACAAAGCTAGAAAGGAAGGGAAATATAGCGAGAAAGGTAGAAATTGGAAATATTTATATATATAGAGAAGGGAAATATGTAGAGAAAGACAGGCAGTTAGTGGGTGTGGAGGCAGCACCACTGTGGCAATGGCTTATGAGCTTCGCTTTCACATTATACAGGTCGTCTTGGTCTGGCTGCCACTTATGGTTCTCTCCGGAAGGCCGGTTGGCACCCCTGCCAAACAGCTGCAGTTTCGAGAAGACTGCGGCTTTTCTACAGATCCAAGTGCCTGCTCCGACACACCTGAGCCTCCCAGGCCATTCGGGACATCATCATCGTAAGGGACATCGTTCTTATCAAGCAACAAAAGCGGCAACAGCGGACGTCGGTGGTTTAGTGGGCGTGGGGGCAGCACCACTGTGGCAATGGCTTATGAGCTTCGCTTTCACGTTATACAGGTCGTCTTGGTCTGGCTGCCACTTATGGTTCTCTCCGGAAGGCCGGTTGGCACCCCTGCCAAACAGCTGCAGTTTCAGAAGACTGCGGCTTTTCTACGGATCCGAGTGCCTGCGCCGACACACCTGAGCCTCTCAGGCCATTCGGGACATCTTCATCGCCAGGGACATTGTTCTTATCAAGAAACAAAAGCGGCAACAGCGGACGTTAGTGGTTTAGTGGGCGTGGGGGCAGCACCACTGTGGCAATGACTTACAAGCTTCGCTTTCACGTTATACAGGTTGGTGAAACCTATTCTTTTTATGCTAAGAAGACAAGTAACTGTTGTTTACTGCTGCTTCCACACCCACAGGTGCTGTACATCTTGTCGCAAGAGTGTACCTTTGCTCGCTACTCTTGTGTTGCGGTGACGTTGAAGCGAACCTAGGGCCTCCAAAAAAGACCCCTGGGCCACTAGATGATGTCGAGAACAACACAGCTTCTTTTGATGCGCGTCATGAAGAAGTCTTGGCAATGCTTTCTAAGAGTGCCCGCTGTGATTCATCTGCCGTTGAGCAGTCCAATTTGGCAAAGGCGATCAACGAGGTGAAAGCCAACCAGCAACTTGTGGGGAGCAAATTATGCGAGATTGAAAGGCGGCTTTCAACTGTTGACTTGCGGGCTAATTCGGTTGCTGACATTGAAAAGGAATTGCAGGTCACGAATGAAGCTATTGGCAGTATCACTCAAACAAATGACGTGTTGGTGTCCCGTCTAAACGACCTCGAGGACAGAGTTCGAAAATGCAACTTAGTGTTTTTTGGTATGCCCGATAAAAATGAGACCTGGCATGCTACTGAAGAGGCACTTACCAACTTGCTCTGTAGTAGCCTAGGCGCCGAGTTTGACCCAAATGCAGTAAAAAAGGCCCATCGTTTAGGTGGTCCATACATACGCGAGAAAACTCGACCAGTGATAGTAAAATTTGCAAGCCTTAAAACAAAAGAACTTGCGCTGGCACGTCGATCTAAGTTGAGAAGTCATAACGTCTCTGTATCGGAGGACTACTGTCAGGCTACAAGAACAGCGCGCAAGATGCTGCACAATTTTGCAAAATCATTGCCTGGCCGACCCGCTTTTCAGCTTCGTTACGACAAGCTCGTTGTTAACCTCAAAAACTATTCTTATGATGCTTCCGTGGGCATTGTTTGCGAGACTACTGCGCATTCTCGCAGTAATGGTAGCGGATTTTGCATCGAAAATGGGGCGCGCTCGACTTCCGATCACAGCCACGACCTTCACGCACGTTCATTGCCTGGTGCCGCACTTTTGTCACATGCGCGGACATCTATTGCCTCCTCATAACAATCAGCAAGGGGAAGTGGCAGTATCGTATCATGTCCTATTTCGGTTCTCTACATGAACATCCGTAGTATAATGGGAAAGCGTAACGCTTTTGACGCTATTATCGATTCTTGTGAAGCCGACGTGATTGCCGTGACCGAGACTTCGTTGAATGCTCATGTTTGCGATAACCAAATTTTTACTATTTCCAAATCGTTGAACATTTACCGCCGTTATAGAGATGGAAGACAAGGTGGTGGTACTTTGCTTGCCATTTCAAAGCATTTTAAGTCGTTTCTTATAAACGTGACGTCTACATTGGAAGTGATATGGTGCGGGGTGGTTGGGAATGATAAAACGCTTGTTCTTGGCGTCTGTTACCGCCCTCCAGATACAGACATCAGCTTTGTTCAGGAGTTTCACGATAATATTAATGAAATTACAATGCGGTACCCATCTTCTTCGATAACTATTCTCGGCAACTTCAACTATCCTACCATAATGTGGGCGTCATCGTCACCAGTAGTCGTACCATTATCTTCAAATGGCCAATGCATTCTTGATATTTGCAACCTGTTTGATTTTATGCAGATGGTGAACAACCCAACTAGCGTCACCAGTTCTTCATCGCACATTCTTGACTTGATTCTTACAACAATGCCCGAGAACATTCATGCACTAAAGTCACTTCCTGGTCTCAGCGATCACTGTCTGCTACATTTTTACATACGTGACAGCATGCCAACTGCTGCTAAGAAACGCAACGTTATCTATAACTACAATGCTGCAAACTTCGAGGCAATGAACCACGAACTCTCTTTATTTTACGACGCTTATCTACATGAATTTGATAATAGAACCGTGTAGGAAAACTGGGATCTGTTTGTTAACAAAATCTACGAACTTACTCGCACTTTTGTTCCCTTAAAGTCTATATTTGTGAGCTCTTGCTCACCCTGGTAGATTACATACTTAAAGCAACTTTCTAACAAAAATAAACGCTTGTTTCGTGCTGCGAAACTCCAGAGTACGGAGTAACGCTGGCGCACCTACGAGAGTGCTGCGCGAGTTTACTCGTCAGCAGTTTTGGATGCTAAGGCTAACTTTCTATCTAACACTCTGCCATCAATGCTTGTCAGCAACCCTAGAAAGTTTTGGAAAACTATTACAAATACCAACGACAGTGAAATTGTACTTGTTGACTCTGACGGCTTTCCCGTGTCTTCCGAGATGTGTGCAGCACGTCTGAGCGAAAATTTTGTCCGGAACTTTTCAGTATCGTCCACTTCTGCTACCGTCTCTTTACCAGCGCGCAACTATCCATTAACGTCTGTTACAGTGACTGAGGCCCATGGAATTGTAAAACTAATTGAATCACTCTGAGTGTCCTCTGCTTGTGGTGTTGACAATATAAACGCAAGAATTCTTAAAGAAACTAAACATGCCTCATCTATGTTCCTGTGTAAAATATTCCAACAGTCTTTGAATGAAGGTGTCGTGCCACGCGTTTGGAAAGAGGCAAAGGTGGTTCCGCTACACAAGTCAGGAAACAAGCATTCTGTCACTAATTACCGACCTATTTCGCTTACTTCTATACCATGCAAACTTTTGAAGCACATAATCTTCTCTAACTTGGTCACCTTTCTAGAATTCATTTCGTTCTTTAGCACGTCACAGCATGGATTTAGGAAGTCATTCTCATGTGAAACGCAGTTGCTTTGCTTTACCCATTTGTTACATATCATTCTAGATCAAAGTTCACTAGTCGACTGCATTTTTTTAGATTTTTCAAAGTCTTTTGACAAGATTAATCATCACCTACTACTATATAAGCTTAGGATCCTTAATATTGATGGCGGCATTCTTGCTTGGATCGAATTTTTTTTAATTAATCACTCACAATTCGTTGTTGCTAACAACTACAGCTCACCCTCTTCTCCCGTTACTTCTGGTGTGCCCCAGGGTTCTGTGCTGGGCCTTTTACTATTCCTTATTTATATTAACAATTTACCCGATGTTGTAACTTCTTCTATTCACCTTTTCGCAGACGACTGCATTGTTTACCAAGAAATTTCATCTACCTCTGACGCTAGTTCTTTGCAAAGTGACATTAATATTATTGCCAGCTGGTGTAGAACTTGGCACATGGACCTCAACACGAACAAATGTAAAGTTTTACGTATCTCACGAACTACCGGACCCCTGCTAACTACATCTTAAATGACGTTGATCTAGAGTCTGTAACTTCGTATAAATACTTGGGGATTCATATAACATCTGACTTGAACTGGAAGCATCATATTAACTATGTTTATGTTATTAACAATAGCAACCATATGCTAGGGTACCTACGATGCAACTTTAGCCGTGCCCCTCAAGCCGTGAAACTAACAATGTATAAAACACTAGTTCGTCCAAAACTCGAATATGCATGCTCCATTAGGGACCCTTTTCAACTGAACTTAACTCACTCGCTTGAAATGATACAGAATAACGTAGCACGCTTCATTCTATCTAACTACCATCACACTAGCAGTGTTACGTCAATGAAACACAGCCTTTCGCTATAGTCACTCGAATCACATCGCAAAGCATCTCATCTCATACTTTTTCACAAGATATTCAATCATCCACTTTTAAAAGCTCAGTTTTATTACCCCTCCATCCTATTACTCAGCCCGTTTAGATCATCAACATAAGGTACACGTCATTAGCTGCCACACTAACACTTTCCATCATTCCTTCGTCCCACGCACATTCAACGACTGGAACCACCTTCCCTCGGACATTGTTTCTATTTCAAATCATGACTTGTTTTCTTCTACAATACAGAAGTACTAATGTGATGACGCGTGAAGTGTATATTGTACATATATATTATTGTACTCTGTTTCCCCCATGTTTCTGATGATACTTACACATACATTCAGTGTATTGTCTAACATCAAATTTTCATGTCTTGTAATCTTTATTATTTTGATGTTACTATGTTTGCTCTTGTTTATAGTGTATTATTTTTTTTTACCCCACTCCCCTCTGTAAAGCTATGTGCAATTGAGGGTAAAATAGATGAAATGTAAATGGATGCAAACACCACAGTTTCATCACAAGGGTGAACCAATGAATGCGAAAGCAACAAATTTAGTCGGTATACGAAGCGAGGCTGGCAGCGAACTCTTCTGAATTCGATCTCATGCAGCTCTAAAAAACAATGGTGCAAGAGAGTACGGCTGCTCCAAGGACAGTTCTCGTGCGGTCTCTTCGCTGCTAAGAGCAGCTCAGC
Organism: Rhipicephalus microplus; assembly: GCF_043290135.1. Classification (NCBI taxonomy): domain Eukaryota; kingdom Metazoa; phylum Arthropoda; class Arachnida; order Ixodida; family Ixodidae; genus Rhipicephalus; species Rhipicephalus microplus. The sequence continues at coordinate 223,296,677 of NC_134701.1, read as the reverse complement.
ACGCCAGCTCTGCCGAGATGGCATTCACGCGCTAGCAATGGAGGCGGCGCCCATAAAATCAACGTTCCCAGTTGCTGCTCAAGTAACTCCCCCCACCCGGTCGCATCTTCTCATGCTTGTTAAAGACAGGCGGGGCGTTTGCTCTCTGCTTGAGCATTTGACAGCCGGTCTAACAGGCGGGGGGGATCTTATCACATGCATTCTCAGCACAACAGAGATGGGCAGGCTCATTTGATCTCTGCTTCAGCCACATTCCTTGCCCCCACTCGTGCACGATTACCCGAGGGTGGAACGTGTGACGCTCCCGGGGACCTTATCAGTTTGGACCTTATATGCGACATGATGGCAATGGCGAAAGCCTGTGGAGACTGCCCAGGCAATTGTTATCGCAATAGAAGAGGAGGGAAGAAGAAGCAAGGCACGTCACCCAGTTCCGCACCTCATTCAGGCTTGGCACTACTAATGCGAAGCTGCCTTAATTTGTTCATATCACTTAGTAGTTTTGTAGATAATAAGACCTCTGGCCAGCCCACTCATCGAGGTTGATGTGATGGATGTACAATGTAGGCGTTTTTTTCCATGCGTGTGCCTTCTGGGGAAAGGAAAAGAGAAGTATAGAACAGGTAAATTGTTCAGAAGGGAGAGGAAGAAACTGAGTACAGGAGAAAGAAACAAACACGAACACAAAGAGGGAACTTTGCTTATTAAGACTGTGCTAATGAGGAGTTTTCTGGTAGTCTAGGTCGGCCACCAACTCTGCCGTTATTCCAGCCTTGCACCCCTAATGCAAGCTGCCCACATTATTATTATTATTGTGAAGAAGAAAACGCATCGTTGGCAAGCAACATCGCCACCGCTTGGGTACTGGGTCCTGGGCTTCGCTCGCTCGCCTCATGCTGATCGTCGCCGGCATCTGCTTGACCGTTGCACTGTACTGATCGTGTTTTCGTTGTAGGGCCACCGTCGCAATACACGCCAATAAACCCCTTTTCAATTGGTGGAGGGTGCTGACATTCCCCGTCGCTTGAACCTGGGTGCTGCCATTCGCTGTCGCCTAAACCTGGAGCTGCGCAACCGAACGCTACCTCCCATCATGGCCACCAACAATGCGCAACCTGGCTCTTCCGCTCCATCCTCCAGCAACCCCAGCGTTCTTTGCTTGGGAGAGCCGAAAGTCTTTAGTGGAGCTGATGAGACTGACGTGGAAGACTGGTTCACCAACTACGAACTGGTGAGCGCAAACAACAAGTGGGATGACGCGGAGAAGTTGACTAACGTCATCTTTTACCTCACTGACGTGGCCGAAATGTGGTATAACAACCACAAAAACGACGTGGTCCATCTTTAAAACGTTGTTTGCTGACGTTTTTGGTCGACCCGCTGTCCTCAAGTCCAGAGCCGAACAACGCTTGCGGACTTGCGCACAGAAGCCAACGGAATCGTTCACCAGCTACATTGAAGACATTATTGGTCTTTGCAACCGTGTGAACACCACCATGTCCGAGTCGGAGAAGATTCAACACATCCTCAAAGGGATAAATGACGGCGCATTTCAGATGATGCTGGCCCGTAATCCTGCCACCGTTGTGGAACTTATCACTTTGTGTCAAAGTTTCGACGAGTTGAGCAAGCAGCGCGCCCTGACTCGGCCATTTCCCTCACATGCCGACTCGCTCTCCAGTCTCACTTCCGTTCCGGACCACTCACCAACCCTGCAAGAGATTAAAGACTTCGTGCGTGAAGAAGTAGCTCGGCAACTGTCGTTGATTCCCATCACGCAGCAGCCGCCGTCCTCTCGTCTGTCCTCACCACTCCGCGATGTTATTGCCGAAGAGGTAGCTCAGGCTGTTCCCGTCGCTGCCCACCAGCAGCCTGTGCCCATGCCTGTTACCCATCCGCCGGCTATGCAGCCCGTGGCCACGCCTCTTACGTATGCCCAGGTGGTACGCAGCAGACCCCGCCAGCAGCATTTGCCACTCATGTCTTCAGTTGCTCTCCACTCCACCCCTTTTTCGACACCTTGGGCCGCACCACGAGCCAGCAATTCCTGGCGCACTCCTGACAATCGACCGATCTGCTACGCCTGCGGTACTCCAGGACATGTGGCACGATATTGTCGCCGTCGCTTCCAACCACTCCACGACGCTACTCGGCCGTTACAGTATGACCCACAGCCCATGCACATACCTGCTCCCTATCCCTCACCGCAGTATGGATACACTAACTTTCCCGAGTCTCGGTCACCCCAGCCCTCGCCTCAGACTCACTTTACCCGCTCCCCATCTTCTCGCAGGCAATCACTGTCCCCAATGCGTCCTCGACCCGCTTCCTCCAACCGGGAAAACTGAACGCCGCAGTTCCAGAGGCAAGAACTGCGCCGTTGTCGAACTGTTCAAGTCCTCGCACTTCACCTGCTAACGTCGTCACCACATCTGTCGATGGTGTCTCTACCTTTGCCCTCGTCGACACAGGTGCTGCCGTTTCTGTTATAGCCGCTCAGCTCTGCCGCTCCCTACGCAAAGTTACCACGCCGCTCTCTGGACTATCGCTTCGTACAGCTAGCGCACAACCAGTTGGACCTCTCGGCACCTGTACGGCCCGCATACTCATCCAAGGCTCTATGTACGTTGTCGAGTTCATCGTCCTTTCGGTGTGCTCGCATGACGTTATCCTTGGGTGGGACTTTCTGTCAAATCATCATGTCATCATCGACTGCGCATGTGCTGAAGTTCAATTTTCGCACCTGTGTGACGAATTTTTGCACAAAACCCTTGAGCGGTCGCCAAACTTGTCGTGCGTGAGGACACTGAAATTCCGCCAGCCTCTCTTGCCGTTGTCCCTGCTTGCTGCGATGACCATAATGATGCTACGATAATGTTTACACCTTCCGACATTTTCATGAGCCGCAGAGTTGTTTCTTTGTCGTTCGCTACACTTGACGTCACTGCTGGCCCAAGTAATATTTTCGTCCACAACCCCCTTTCTGCACCGCTTACGCTACTTGCCGGCGAATGTCTCGGTCGAGTGGATTACCTTGATTCTTCTTTATTCCTTAACATGCCAGACGAATCGTGCAGTAGCGCCTCGACCGAGGCGCTACTGCACGATTCATGCACTTTCCCCACTGGAATGCTCGTCGAGTGACACTTTCTCGAGTTCCATCGCCGACACCTTAAGTGCTCAAGAACGCGCCGAGCTTCTTAATCTCCTCCAGCACTTCGTGAATTCATTCGACATTTCTCAGCCGCAATTGGGTCGTACTTCCGCAGTGCACCACTACATTGACACCGGTTCGCGCCAGCCATTGCGTCAAAGACTGTACCGTGTCTCTGCTGCAGAACGTCACGTCATCAACGACCAGGTCGAAGAGATGCTACATCGTCGCGTTATTCAACCATCGCACAGTCCTTGGGCATCTCCTGTCGTTCTAGTTCAAAAGAAGGATGGATTGATTTGATTTTGCGTCGACTACCGGCGATTAAACAAGGTGATGCGGAAAAACGTCTATCCATTACCGTGCATTGACGACGCCCTAGACAGCCTCCAAGGAGCCGAATTCTTCTCCTCCTCAGACTTGCGATCTCGATACTGGCAGGTTCCTATGGCAAAAGCTGATCGCCAGAAAACTGCGTTCATTACACCAGATGGCCTGTATGAATCTAACGTAATGCCTTTTGGGCTTTGTAATGCCCCTGCCACGTTTGAACGACTCATGGACAACACACTGCGTGGACTGAAGTGGTCTGTGTGTCTACGCTACCTCGACGACATTGTCGTTTTCTCTCCCGATTTTTCTACACATCTGCTTTGGCTCCAACTGGTTCTGACGTGTTTAACCAACGCTGGGCTCCAACCGAACCTTAAAAAGTGCCGCTTCGCCGCACGAGAGCTGTCCATCTTAGGGCACATCGTGTCCAAACATGGTGTTCTACCCGACCCTGCAAAACTGCGAGCAGTCGCCGAGTTCCCGAAACCTACTACACTGAAAGAATTACGCAGTTTCATCGGACTATGCTCGTACTTCCGGCGCTTCGTTCGAAATTTTGCGTTGATCATGTCGCCACTGACCAACCTCCTACGCAGTGACGCAAACTTTTCATCCTGGTCTCCTGACTGCGACATCACGTTTGCCACGCTCCGTAGTCTGCTAACATCTCCTCCCATTCTACGGCATTTCGACCCAACAGCTGCAACGGAAGTTCACACAGACGCTAGCGGGGTTGGTCTTGGTGCTGTCCTCGCCCAGCGCAAGCCGGGCTACTCCGAATACGTCGTCGCTTATGCGAGTTGCACGCTCACTAAAGCTGAGGCCAATTACAGCGTCACTAAAAAAGAGTGCTTAGCGCTAGTGTGGGCGCTTTGCAAGTTCCGCCCTTATTTGTACGGTCGCCCATTCGACCTGGTAACGGACCACCATGCACTTTGTTGGCTCGCCACATTGAAAGATCCTTCTGGCCGCCTAGCTCGGTGGGCACTGCAAATCCAAGAGTACGACGATCGCGTGATCTATCGCAGCGGACGCAAGCATTCTGACGCCGACGCCCTCTTCCGTTCGCCTTTACCTCCCAACTCGGCCTGCGGAACCACTGGTACCAACTCCGTCGTATCTCTCGACCTCGACTCATTTGCTAGTGAACAACACAAGGACCCATAGATCGCTTCCCTTTTTGACTGTCTCTCTGGATCGTCAACCACTGCGGTATCACGATCTCCCCGACATCAAGCTGCTCATTTCGCCATTCGTGATCGGCTGATACACCGACGCAACTACGCCCCTGAAGGTCGTAAGTGGCTCTTGGTTGTCCCCCGCAGCTTGCGATCACAAATATGCACCACCTTTCACGACAATCCCCAATGTGACCATTCTGGAGTTTTCAAAACTTAGAACGCATTCGCCGTCGCTTCTACTGGCGCGGAATGTATAATTTTGTTTGAAAATTCGTTATGGGCTGCCCTGACTGTCAACGCCGCAAATCATCGCCTTTTCACTCGTCCGGTGCGCTTCAACCGCTCCCGTGCCCTGCCAAACCTTTCGATCGAATCGGAATTGATCTCTATGGCCCTCTACCAACAACATCAGATGAAAATCGGTGGATCATAGTCGCTGTGGACCATTTAACATGCTACGCTGAGACCGCCGCCCTTCCAAGTGCCACTGCGCAGGACGTAGCGTCCTTCATCCTCCATCGATTCGTACTATGACATGGTGCTCCTCGAGAACTACAATGTGACCGAGGTCGAGCCTTCCTATCAGGAGTCGTCACGCTCTGCTTTCTGAATGCCATGTTGTTCATCGCAAGACCACGGCATACCATCCGCAGACTAACGGGCTCACGGAGAGATTTATCCGCACCGCATTCTTCCATTCATCACGTTCGCATACAACACCGCGGCGCAGTCCACCACTAGATTTTCACTTTTCTTTCTCCTTTATCGACACTCTCCTTCCATACCATCCTGACGCATCCGAATGCCCATCTGTGTCCGAAGCTGCCCGAAAAGCGGAAGAGTGCCATGAACTCGCACGCACCTTTACGTCACAAGAACAGCAGCGCCAGAAAGAAAACAACGCCGGCTCTTCACGAAGCCACAGCTATTCCCCGGGATCATTTGTATGGTTGGCTGTTCCTTGCCAAACCCCCGGCCTTTCCTCAAAACTCGTCCCGAAGTACGAGGGTCCTTACCGCGCTTTGGAGCAAACCTCGCCGGTGAATTTTCTCATTGAGCCACTTTCCCCGTCTGACGACATGCGCCGGCGTGGACGTGACATCGTCCATATCGCCCGCCTTAAGCCATATTATAGCCCTCTGCTTCTAGACTCTTGTCGCCAGGATGGCTCTTTTTCGGCGGGGGAAAATTGTAAAGAAAACGCATCGTTGGCATGCAACATCGCCACCGCTTGGGTACTAAGTCCTGGGCTTCGCTCGCTCGCCTCGTGCTGATCGTCGCCGGCATCTGCTTGACCGTTGCACTGTACCGATCGTGTTTTCATCGTAGGGCCACCGTCGCAATACACGCCAATAAACCCCTTTTCATTATTAATATTTCCACCTTTTAGACATGTTGGCTCAATATAGTTTCCTCAAACTTGCCATGTGAAGTGTCTGGCTTTATTACAACACTATGCTGTTAGTTTTTATCAATTAAGAATCATGTAGGTCTTAGCAGATGTCATCGAAACCTATGATGCCACGGTGAGAGGTGTGGGAGCTTTATCACCATACTCGAGGGTGCAGTGCAGATATTTGGAATATATTTACGTTGTGGGTTCTCTCATTCCTTACCTTGAGAAAGTGTAAACCTACTGCACGATGGAGTCACCTTAAAAAGAAAGGTGTAGAAAAAAGTTTGTCGAGCAATAAACTTACAAAGTTGAAAACGAACCAATTAGCCAGTAGAAAAGTACTTATTGATTAAGTATTTAAGCAGTGATTCTTTCTTCCTTTTTTTTCTGCAGTGCTCAGATGAGGTGAATGGCAGCATCCTGTCTGAGATCGTCAAGATAGACGGCATGTCTATACTCGAGTTCGAGGCTGGCCCGATCTCCGTCACGGACAACTTATGTGACAGCGACGAAGAGTTCGACTACTGTTGCAGAAAGGCCAGTAGTCGCAATGCATTGGTGACTGCAAAACCCTTAGGACAGCCCAGTGTTAACATTGGTGACAGCAAATCCACTGCTGCAGTGTGTTCCGACCCCCCACTGTTCGCTAACTCGTCTGAACACGTGCACAGGGAGCGTCAAACTTCTATGTCCACCTGTGGTGATGCAGGACCGGCATTGATCACACCCGTCGTAGCGCCCACCGTCAGCATGTGTGCAAACCCTGATGTTTGTATGGATGCAGAGAAGCCTACTGGCAATGTTTTATGTGACAGTGCATCATTGTGTGTTGATTTCAGCTTTTGTGAGGATGATGGGGAGCCCTGGAGCAACATATTTGACTGTGAATTGCCATGTGCCAACAATATGTGGGTGGATGCAGAGAAGCCAACTGACACCAGTGACACTATGTTGCCGTTGGCCGACTCTACTGTGTCTCTAGATACAGGGGAGTCCACCAGCAACATCCGCTACAATACACCATTACGTGCAGACTCTAATGTGTGTGTTGATATGGAGGAGCATGTATATATGACGCCTAAAAATTCCGTTGTCGCTTGTGATGATGCAAATCGTCTGACTGCTGAAAAGGAGAAAGTGGGCGGTGATGTGGAGGAGCATGTATATATGAGACCTGAAAATTCCGTTGTCACTTGTGATGATGCAAATCGTCTGACTGCTAAAAAGGAGGAAGTGGGCGGTGATGTGGAGGAGCATGTATCTATGAGACCTGAAAATTGCGTTGTTACTTGTGGCAATGCAAATCGCCTGACTGCTGAAAAGGAGGAAGTGGGCGGTGATGTGGAGGAGCATGTATATATGAGACCTGAAAATTCCGTTGCCACTTGTGGCAATGCAAATTGTCTGACTGCTGAAAAGGAGGAAGTGGGCGGTGATCTGGAGGAGCATGTATATATGAGACCTGAAAATTCCGTTGCCACTTGTGGCAATGGAAATCATCTGACTGCTGAAAAGGAGGAAGTGGGCGGTGATGTGGAGGAGCATGTATATATGAGACCTGAAAATTCCGTTGCCACTTGTGGCAATGCAAATCGTCTGACTGCTGAAAAGGACGAAGTGGGCGGTGATCTGGAGGAGCATGTATATATGAGACCTGAAAATTCCGTTGTCACTTGTGATGATGCAAATCGTCTGACTGCTAAAAAGGAGGAAGTGGGCGGTGATGTGGAGGAGCATGTATCTATGAGACCTGAAAATTGCGTTGTTACTTGTGGCAATGCAAATCGCCTGACTGCTGAAAAGGAGGAAGTAGGCGGTGATGTGGAGGAGCATGTATCTATGAGACCTGAAAATTCCTTTGTCACTTGTGATGATGCAAATCGTCTGACTGCTAAAAAGGAGAAAGTGGGCGGTGATGTGGAGGAGCATGTATCTATGAGACCTGAAAATTGCGTTGTTACTTGTGGCAATGCAAATCGCCTGACTGCTGAAAACGAGGAAGTGTGTGGTGTTCCTGACAATGTGCAGACATCGTTTAGTGCCAACACCTCACGGCACGCGAGCTCGCATGAGCATGGGTCTCGGCCGCATGATGCCCTCCACATTCCTATCACTGCTGTGAAAACCATTCTGACAGTGACCGCATCACCTGATTCAGATCTTGACAATTCACCCTTGACGCCCTCGAGTGCCGACCTTTCATCGGAAGCAAAGACACGGAAGCGGATTGACACAAGTGATGGTCACGCCTTCTACACATCTTTGCTGCCCAAGGCGGTGGCAGTGAAGGTTGTCGCTTCATCAGAACGACCTCTCTGTCTCTCTAAGGCTGAATTATCCACTGCTAATTTATGCCTAAAGGAAAACAAAAAAGAACACGTTGAAAAAATGAGTCTCCTGTTTAACTTACACCGGATGAAAGAATCCCTCAACTTGAAAATTGTTGCTTCATCGGAGGTAGAGCCCGGTCTCTGTAATAGTGTTTCCACTCCCACTCTCTTGCCTTCAAATGGTACACACTCGTGGCTAGAGGAGTTGCCAGAGGAACTAGAAGATGAAGTAAATTATGCAGTACATGAAAAGGAAAATTTTGTAGCTGTTTCAACCGCATGTATGACCAATGCTGCCTTCTCTTCTACGGCTGCATTGGGTGCAGTGGATGTGGAGAACGCATTTTCTCATGACGGCTGTTATAAATCGCCACACGGTGCAAGTTTGTCTACATTGTCACAAGAACAGGAGGCTATATGTGCAACTGTTTGTGATATTACTGACTCATTCGAACGTTGTGATGATAGAAGCAGCATGCCGAGTATAGAAGGCTTACTAGAGAACGACCAGAGAGCTGGTGAAACACCAAAGCTGCCCGAGCCTCTGCAAAAAATTGGGACTGATGCTGAGCCCACAACTAGTCATGAACCTGATGTTGTAGAGATTGTCATTAATTCACCGAGTCGGCTTGATACAAGTGAAGTTGTACAAGAATGCCACTATCAAGAGGAGAAAAGCTGCACCATGGTTGCAGAGACTCTTGTTGAAAAGGAGTCAAGCGCCAGAGTGCTCAGCCAACCTACAAGTGAAGTAAGCGTTGTGGAAAATCATGAAATTGCCAGCGAAGTTGAAATTCTTTCGACAGAGTCACCTAAGCTTTTAGAGAGACAAACCTGCAGTGAGGCAAGCTCATCAGAAACCTTTGAAGGTGGGACTGCATCACTGGAGGTGCCTATGTATTCAAAGGAACCTTGGAAAAGCACTGAGAATGTTCATTGCTACCATGACCTATATGCTTCAACATGTGCTCCTTGTGGACTGCCTAGTTTGGAAGGCAAAAGTGAGGGAGGTTTGCCACATTGTTCAGGGGCCACAAATGCAGCACCCTCTACAGAGCTGGCAAGACCTGTATTAAATGGAAGCGACATCATTCAGGGAAGCTCGCCAAGTAAAGCAACAAGTGAAACGATATCACCACCACAAGCCTTGTGCAATGAGCAAGCAGCTATCGAGGGTGTGCTCATTCATGATGGAAGCTTCTTGTCGAGAGCTGCCAGTTATTGCTCCAGTCCACCAGGTAGAAGGGAGGTGTACTCGCCAGAAAGCTCGGTAGCTGCAAGTGAAACACAGTCTGTGGGGTTGGTGGAGCCTTCACAGACTGGACACGGTGACAATTCAAGGACTGTTACAAATCACCCTGCATCTTCTGCCACGCCGAACGCTATCGTTGAACCCACAGTTGTGTCCAGCCAAATCAGTGCACCAGGTCTTGTAGAGGGTTCCTTAGAGGAACTCTTACGGGATCCTCTGGCACCATCATTATACATTGCTGAGAGCATGTCAACTATTGGTCCTCGCAATTTTGTGCCACAGGGCCTTGGTGCTGAAGATTCATGTACAAATGCCTCATTGACAGAAAAGATTTCATTGCAGTCTAGTGACCTTAACATGAAGTACTTCACCGAGTTGAAGGGTAAAGGTGGATGCCTTTCACCGACTGCTACTGCTCCGAATCAGCGACCTACTTGCAGTTTAAAGAGAACAAGGAGCCCCTCGCCATGTGCAACATTAAGCACTACTGTTCGACCATCTAGTCATGCAGGAGGCGATTCAGGCACTTTGCAACAGTGCATGTCAACTGGATTACTACTGCGATCAACAAGCACTTTATGCAACAAACCTAGTTCTGATGTACAGGAGGGTAAAGTGAAGCGAGCTAGACAGGGTTGCGAAGCAATGAAAGTTACCATAGGCACGACTGCAACGGGGAAAGCTGTTATCCTTCGTGTTTCAGGTCTACAGAAAAGCGTGCAGAATGTATTACTCAAGTTACCATCTGATGCCGTCACAGGTGGCAACACACAGACTGCAGCTGTTCAACCAATGAACAAACGGGCACATGCTCGAAATGCAAGGACAAAACAGCAGGAGCAAGTAGCGAGTACAGTTGCGAGCAAAGTGCGTAAGAGTAAGACAACAGAAAAGCAAAATAAATCACCTCTGCCTCCGAAACAAAACGTCACTCGTACTGGTTTTGCAGCCGTGGACAAGTTGGCCGCCATCAAAGAAGCCTTGGCTGCACCGATGGCCAATGAAAGTGCACCAAATAAGTCCAATGTAAATGCAAGAGCTCGGAGGCAAAGTGGCCGAACCTGCCCAAATAAAAAGAAGAGGCAGCCTAAAAAGTGTCCGATAGCGTCGCCTAAAGAAGCAAAACGGGTTTCGAGCGTAAAAGGGAAAGGTGGCACCCCAAATGAGCAAGTAGTTCCAGACATGGGGCCTGTCCTCAGCCCCACATCTAGTGACCTCAGCTCCATAAGCTCAAAACCAAGCAAAAGCAGCTTTTCTAGCACTTCCTACAATGCCGCCAGCTCCTTCTCGACTTCTAAAACGGAGAACTCTCGGCGATCAAATAGGAGTTTCAAGTCTGCCGAGGATTACATAGAAGCGATAAAAAACAGTCGCTTCCCGATGAAGGAGAGTGGGAGTGGGTTTCCTGGGTACCATACCGTGCTGGCAACTCGTCCACCTTACAAGAGTGACAAGAAGTCAACTGTGATAGCACCAAGGCGTAGACGGACACAAGCAGATACGTCTGCTAGGCCAACAACTGAAGCAGCTTCTGCCACTTTTGGTGCGGAGCTAGATCGGTATGTCTCCGAGCTGTCTGCCTCCACGGACGTTAGTCATTATGACAATGTTCTTTCAGAGTTGTTATTTAGCACTGCATAGCCGTGTTGCTGTTTTTTTTTCCCTGAAGGTATCAAGGGGTCCAGCAGCAGAAACTGCATTGTGATTTTGTAAATAAATGTACATACTAGTCCAAATCATTTTATTGCACATTGCCTAGCATTTATTCTCGTGATTGATAGCTTTACTATTGAAACATTTTCATTGCAACGCATACAAGGCTGTCATCATAGGATACACAAAGATTGGGAGCGCTAAATTGTCCACTTGAGTTGTGAATGCTTCAAGGTACGAGTCAAGGCAGAGAACCACAATTAACAGCAGTGTGTTTAAATGCCACACAGTCGGCACAGCCACAAGTAACAGAGGGAAGTAGAATACAAACTGTGTGACAATGGCGGCAAGTGTCCCTTCTGCAGTCTTTGATGTGCCAGGCCACTGGTGCTTACCGAGCTTTGACCCAACAACTGACGCTGCGGTATCTCCTATGCCGAGTGCGACCGTGCCGCTAAGTAAAATTGGCATTTTGCCTGGGTCTCCCATCGGTCCCGGAAAGAGCAGCAGGGGTGCGGCACAACCAGTGAATAGATAGGCAGGTGTCAGAATGAGCGTGCCTGCGTCCTTTTCGTCTACGAACATCGCAAAGGCGTTCTGTATGCGCGGTCCTACTGGCGGAATCGACAACGTCCGAAAGACCTCCAAGAGCGCGAACACCCCGAGAGCGGCCCCACACGCGAGGTACATGAGGTCAGGATCTAGTATTACTCCGGGCAAAAACACCGACACAACCGCCGCGTGGAAAGCCTTGCGCACCACAGTGGAGCTTTCACTGTAGTTCGAGGTGTACCAGTACACAAACAGTCCGGCTATTACTAACAGGACGGCCCACGAGACCATAAGACAGAGTCTCGTGTAATTGCTGAAGCAGTGGTATGCAAGCCAGCTCACTGGCTCCGCATTCACCATGACACAGCACAGGGGATATACGAGCAAAATTGCCGCGGCACAAAGACTCGCGTAAAACCACGTCGCTCTTCGCAGTGCTTGAATTGTGGTCACAGCCATCACAAACACGGCTAGACTGAAGAGTCCCGCTTGCAGAAATCCGGCTGATGCGGAACACTTGAGGTCGCAGTTGTCCCTGTACACAATTTTGCATGCCACGCTACATCCCGCGACAACGACGAAGGTGGTGATACTTTGGCAAACGAGCAGTAGCTCGCCTTGAGTAAATGATTTGGGCGAGTAAGCTGGTAAGGAAGTCACCAGGTAACTGAAGGTTCCTGCAGTTGTCACAGCAGCAGTGGTACTCCAAATGAAGGAGACTCCAGTCGCAGCAACAAGCAGTGTCGCAGTCCATACAGACGAAATGCCATAAATGAAAATGTTCGCGATCCTAAAGACGACGGCGAGAGACAGTACAAGCGCCTGACTACATACCACTTCGGCGAAAGTGTAAACATCTCCGTGCTCGTAGCTGTTGCCGGCGGTAAGCAACGCAAAAGGCAGGAGAAGGCTCAGCCACAGTCCACTGTCGGCATGCGGCCTCTGGTTGAAGTCTGGAGTTTGTGACTGCTGCCAGCGTAGTAGTAGGAGCAGGATAATCAGAACAGCCACTACAGTCAAACACTGTGCGACCATGCCGAGTCGAACAGCGGTGAGAGCCACGCCGGCAGCGACGACGAAGTGCTCCAAGCGAATTCTCATTCCTTGACTTGCTTCGGTCATTTCTAGGCGTTTTCGTGGTAGGCTACCCCTACACTACGCACGCGACATTCATGTTCACTGATAGGCACGTCAAAGAAATCGTACGTAGCTGCTCTTGCATGGCT
>NC_134701.1:222893600-222978600 GCF_043290135.1 Rhipicephalus microplus | reverse complement strand
GACACCAATCAAGCTTGCGAACGTCCAGGTTGAAAAGCTGCATGAAAAACGATAGGGTGTAAAGGTGAAAACATCGATTGCGTCATCTCTTCAACGAAATGTGTTATCACTTGCCGAGCACCTGTTTGTCTGTTTGAGACAGGTCATTCATCAATCCCACGATGTTGTCCGATCGAAACAGCCAGCTGTTTGTGGTGTAAAAGCTCACGGCATCCATGCCTCTTATGACTTAGCGATACTGGTTAACAATACTGAAATGAAAAATAAACAAACTTGCTGTTTGTCCGGCCACCTTAAAAAAGAAAGTTTCTCAGTCTGCATAGTGTTTTGTCAGTTAGGGGTTCATGAGTTTTGTGTGCTTAATAATTTAATCTGGTTTATGTTAACCATATCTCTGCCAAAGCCGCAAAAAATGCAGTTCTCATATTGTTTGTATTCTGGTGACAGATAGAAAGAAAAATACAAATTCTTGAAGCAGTAATTCGATACTTTGCTCTATATTCAGTTTTCTAATTTATTTGTTAACAAGGTATCGCCTTCCTTGAAGGACACGAATTTACTGGCGCTATTTCTGAACAACGGTGCTATGTGTTTGTTTCACGTAAAGCACATAATCAAAATGACCTCAAGGTGCCCAGTGATAATCAAATCAGGTGCGATGGATAAATTGGGTTGGTTTTGGCAACAGATCACTTGCAAAATTTGGTGCTCCTGTAAGCCTAAGAGTGGCGTTTGGACGTAAACACGTCGTTGCTTACGAGAACTGAACTTAGGGCACGTTTGTGATGCTTTTTTGAGCAGCGAGCGTGAAAGGAAACGCAGGTAGTGCAGGTAGCATTTTGCACTATTCGCTAAGAAATGTCGTTTCTAACTGTTCCTACCACGTAAAAGGAGACGTATTTCTCGGACAACTCCTTGTCAATACCTGGGCGTCACCATTACACCATGACTATCCTCGTTTGGCCACGCCGCTGCTGCTTTGTTTGTGCAAAATATTCCAGAATATTAGGGTATTAACGCCAAAACCTTCGTCGTTCTCCCTACGACATTCGCGATCTGTCCTACCTAACTTTCGTCTGTCCGCATCTTGAATATGCTTAATATCCTTTGCTTCCTTTTCCCTCATTATCAAATTAAAATATTTGAAACAATTCAGAACGAGGCTAGCGTCACGATTCAAGAAACCACAGCAACCATTCCAGTGGGACCCAGTTTAATCTCAATCGTTCCCTCCAACCGTTATATGTTCGTTGTGAAGTGTGTGTCTTACGTCTATTTTATATATGTACACCTACAATAATAAAACATTTTCATTCCACTATGAACTTCACGTTGGGTATATAATCAGTTCAGCGTCGCAAGCGCTTTGCAAATCGCAAGTAGTTTGCATGTGGAATGGTCTTTACGGTGATATCGCTTCCTATAGTAACTCTTAGATGCTTCAGCTCAAACTAAAAAAAAAACAAAACAAATTAAACTCAGGTAGTGTGATACGTCCTCGTCTAATGTCGAAAAATATATTTGCAGCAAGGTCAGGAACTTTAAACTATAAAGGCCAAAATAAATCCACGATTGTTCGTGAGCAACGCACGTTTTTTTTTCACCATGAAGATTTATGTGTCTTTTGTCCATAACTTAAACACTTATGTCTTCTATTTGCCATCGACAATTGATAATATTTGAGCAAGTGATAATGAATGTCACCTATATATATATATATATATATATATATATATATATATATATATATATATATATATATATATATATAATGAAGAGATCTAACAGACAATAATGCCAAATTAGAAATAATGCCAAAAATTAACTGCTTGCTCACGGCAAGTTATTTTTTCACCCACTTTTCTTTCTTATTTACTTTACATTGATTCTAATAACTTCTCCTATACATTCCTTGGCATTATTGTCTGTTAGATCTCATTAATATTGCGTCAAAACATGGAAGAACGACGAGCCCTTGGGTATACACTTCTTTCCCTTATATATATATATATATATATATATATATATATATATTATTTAAGTAATTCAGACGTGTTATCTCAAGTATTGCAGAAGAAGCGGGCTAGTTGATTTGTCTGGGCTTGTTTGTGATTGATTGATTTGTGGGGTTTAACGTCCCAAAACCACCATATGATTATAAGAGACGCCGTAGTGGAGGGCTCCGGAAATTTTGACCACCTGGGGTTCTTTAACGTGCGCCCAAATCTGAGCACACGGGCGTGCAACATTTCCGCTTCTATCGGAAATGCAGCCGCCGCAGCCGGGAATCGAACCCGCGACCTGCGGGTCAGCAGCCGAGTACCTTAGCCACTAGGCCACCGCGGCGGGGCGGGCTTGTTTGTGTACCTTCTTATTTGTCCCGCTTGTTTGTGTTGCCAAGTTGTGATTAAGAGTGTTATCTGGTCCCGGCCAGTACGTGCATGGATTCATGGCACCAATTTCTCGACAATTCTGATATACTTGGCCGCAACCCGGCTAATGCGGACACTTCTCGAAGCGCACCAATCGCGAAGCACCGAAAATGTACGACGCAAAAGAACAAAGACGAAGTTCGCGGACAGCCGCGGCGTAATTTCGCAAAGGTATGAACTTCATAATCGTGTTTTTGGTGTGTGATAAGTGATAAGTGATCGGCTCACAGTACGTTTTGCACTGAGACTTGGGTTGTGTTTGGCCACGTTCACAATGTTAACTAAGTCACAAACAACAAAAAATTATGGCTTGCGCACTGTTTTCACGGGAAATAATTACTTGATTCACGTATTCTTCCCCAAAATGAAAGCGCATTGATGTAATAGGCATTTATTTATAGTTTTCCAGGTGATTTTGACAATTAGGTAATTGGGTAATTCACAAACTTTGGCCGGTATAATGAGATTCGACTTTAGGAGCTTTTACTGTAAGCAATTATGCATGGCCTATAGAGCTTTGCAGAACCAACCTTGCATTCTTTCCGATTAACCGCAAGGCGACGTCTCCAAGAAATGCCGGTACATAACACTGACAGTACAGAGCCAGCCGATAGAAGAATTTGCTGGTCGTCGTGATGACGCTGGGGGACCGACGAGCGTTCGGCAAAGGAAATTGCACCGTGACCCTCCTTACTTGTTCGATAACCTCGCCCCACGTGTGTGGTTGTAAAGCACTGCTAGTACAATTGTATACCTTCAGCTGCGTTGGCCTGCGATATATAAAAAAAGTTAGGATTATTTTCAGTCGTTTCTATAGACATTTAGAAAATAATACAAAGAAAAATACGCTGCTGACAGCCGCGTGCACACTGTAAACAGTGCTACCGGAGACAAACGAGGTAGCTTAGCGTAATACGGCCTCTTTTGAAAACTGTTACGAATTACACTTCGTCAATGAGTTGACCATATTTCATCGTCATCACCAACACTGGGGATATGCCCTCCAGGCCATACCAACACCTTCCCCCTCCACCAAGCTGAGCTAGTGCTCTCCCCTTTTCTCTACAGCTATTCAATATGGTGAGCTGCACATGTTGCCTTACATGCGCGTTGTGGGGAATCCGCAACATACGTTTAGTACTAAACGAATGATGTACTTTAGTAAATATGTGCGCATTGAGACGCTAGACTGTGTGCTTTGTACTTGCAATGGGCCTGTCAAGAAAGCTTGCTATGGTCTCTTATAAGATGGCTTGTTCAGCTTACTGTGTGACTGTGCTACGTGTTTTGTACAAGCCTGTAGATTTTTATTGGACAATTAACTGCTTATGCACTATCAGCCATATCCTGAGCTGTAGATAGAATAAACAGCTTGTGTGCATGTATGTTTCTGCGCTCCCAAGCAATTCAGCTGATTCCCCGACAAAGAGCATTGCAGTTCTCGAAATCTTGAGAGGGGAAACACATATTATGAAGTCTTGGTAGTCTTGGTTGCGACAGCGTTTAATTGAGGAAAGACCTTGCAAAACGAACGGGCAGAGCCGGTACACAGACGATGACGATGATGATGACCCAGAGTGGCAATGAGGACAAAGAGACAAGCGGATGATGGTGATTGTGATCATGCAGTGATGAGGACGACGTAAGTAACAAATGCCCACAATATAAACGATTTGCTGTGTCTTAATTCCCTAACTGCGATGCATATTCTTGCACGTTATGCCATGAGAAGCTTCAATTTCAGTTCAAGTTGACGGCCTTACAGCAAACACTTCATTTACGCTAACACATTAGATGCATGCGCATCTGCAATTACAATGTGACCGAGCACCGTAAAGACTAACGTAAAGGCTAGAGGCACACCTTAAGCAACTCGTATGAATGCCCCGATGTTAGAGGGAGCCTCTCTTACAACCGCCTCATATTTACAAACTAATGTTTCGCCCACGGGGCTTATAAGTTACCTTGTTGAGGCTACGTGCCAGGCAACGCAAATAAGCGTATTGGCCACGACGTCCACTGGGATGAGGTCTGCAATGCAGTTTTTAGAAAGTAACATCGTCCGCAGCAAGCCCATACCTATCTGGAAAAGTGTAGAAAAAAATGAGGTCACTCATCTCTCATGGACGAATTAAAAGTCATCTTACTCATAATTTATATAAGGCTAGCCTGCTTAAGAAGCATGGCTAGAAATCACAGATTGTTGCATTTCCACTCACCGACACGACGATACCCGTACAGGCATTGTAATTGTCGATCCAACCCTTGAAAAGAAAAGTAGATGACTTCGATTGCTACATTTAAAGAAAACAAATTTCAAGCAAACGCTTGATGCACTACTGAGATTTTCTTAAGCCTGCAATACAATCGAAGTGAGGGCTACAGGCCACGGCTAAACACAGCAAAGTAATATCTCACACTACAGCTCTAGATCAATATCTGCGACATTGTGGTAATAATACGACACTATATTCTTCATAAATAAGACGGAAATTTTTGCGAAGTTCTGAACATACCAGCGACTGAAACAACCAAGACAGTTCATTGAAGGAAGTTCAACCGTTTCGTAAATCATACAGCTCTGCTCTACCACAAAGCGCCAGAACGCTAAACAAGGACCTTTGCGAATGCAAAAGTACCCCTGGTGCTATTCTTTCACCATATCCAAGTCTTTTTGAAGGACTGCCTAGATGCCAGCTTAGAACACTCCGCAATATTCGATGCATGTTTCTGAATTGTGTGCTTGTACGAACAATGATTACTTCGCCTCGCGTCGAAAGGTATTTCGGTCATGTCGACCAATGCTATCAAGTGAACTTGAAACAAAAAGGGAAAGAAGGAAACACACAGGCTCTTCTCACCTGTGTGCTGCTCTTGGGCCTATTTGGAAGCATGCGTCTGTGCCTAGCGAGATCTCCCAGCAGTTACTACCCCCCCCCCCCCCTCCTCACTTGAGAAAATAGAGAGGCTGCCTTGCTCAGTTGCTTGGCCTTGGAGAGTTGAGGAGCCCTTGTGGCCAGGGTGCATGCTGCTGCTGAAGGCATAGGTGTCCCCGACTAGGAACTTCTTCTAGAGTGTGTACAGGGAAGGCACTTAAGGCCGCTTTTATCTCTTTCTTGTAAATAGTTTAAAGGAATGTTTTAGTGTAGAGAGTCGGCACTTAAGGCTGGCTCTATATCTATCTTGTAAAAAGTGTAAATAAATATTTTTAGAGGCAAAGTACCCTAGGGAGTGGGTCATTCCTTCCACCGTAGTAGTACGTATTTAGCCACCCCTAGTTTATGAATTGCTCAATAGATGGCGCTGTTTGTACATGTTCATGGAAATGATATCACTAGATGGCGTTCGTTCGTTTAGTGGGATGGTTCTAGATTTAGGACAGTCAGTCGGTCGGTCGGTCGGTCGGTCGGTCGGTAGGTCAGACGGACGGACGGATTGACTGACGGACAGATGGACGCTTCGCCCCACTCATCATCATTCACTCCATGGATATGCTGTATTTTTTTTCAACTCCAGCATTCTCCGTATGACTTAGCTGTGAAATCTGAAACCATACAGGATAACGGATTCTCACCGGACATGGTTCCCTCCACGAAGCAGTAACAATGGAGGGCCGCACGATAGCGAGAGGAAGCTCGCTCTGTTTCTCCAGCAGTAGAGACTCCGTGACGCACTTGGTCAAGACGTAATTGTTCGGCTGTCCGAACTGAAGATTTGTCACCGGGATCACTGTCTTTTCGTCTAAAGACCTATCACAGGAAAAGTAAAACATAATGATATGCGCGCAAGTATTTACCAGATCGCTTGTTTTTTCAACATTAGAAAAGTAAGATCATCTGTTTCGTATATCGACAACCCACAATTTTAAGCCACTGTTGGAACTATTATCCTATGTGCTTGGTCAGGCCACATTTCTTTCTCAACAATTTTTCTCTTTGTTTAAATGGTTGATGTTTCCTGTGTAGGTGGCAATTAATTAGCGCAATGTATCCGCATATGTGTAATATTATTAAAGAAAGCGAAAAAAACATAGCCTTCACAAGTACAATACTTTTGTGTAGCACAATCCAGAGAAGATATATCTTAATAACAATCAAAATGATTATGTAAAAATACTTGCATGTGAAGGCATTTTGAAAATAACATTTTATACTGTCACGCTCCTTTTTCTTTTCTACTTTATAGTTACAGTCCCATCGCAATGTAATTGCTGCCTCGCGCAAAGCGTGCCTGAATGACAGGTAGCAATCTAGATAATGTTACAACCTTCTGATCCGATTACTTATAAGCGGCTGCATTTCCGATGGAGGCGGAAATGTTGTAGGCCCATGTGCTCAGATTTGGGTGCACGTTAAAGAACCCCAGGTGGTCTAAATTTCCGGAGCCCTCCACTACGGCGTCTCTCATAATCATATAGTGGTTTTGGGACGTTAAACCCCACATATCAATCAATCAATCAATCAATCAATCAATCCGATTACTTATAAAACGCGAACGTTGCTGTTAATTCTGGAACATTTTCGGCCGTTAGCGATAACGCGGGAATCGTCGATAATACATGTAGAAAAGCCGACATGCTTGACCACTTGTCAGTTTTATCGACGACCGGCACTCGGTGCGCCGATATCAGTGTACAGCATCTATTGCTTGCTGTAACTTGAGTTTCTGTTTCGCGGCCACAAGTTCGGCCAAAAAAAAAAGTTGAAGACGCCAACTGTTCACCTTGATTGATTGATATGTGGGGTTTAACGTCCCAAAACCACCATATGATTATGAGAGACGCCGTAGTGGAGGGCTCCGGAAATTTCGACCACCTGGGGTTCTTTAACGTGCGCCCAAAGACTGTTCACCTTTTGCACGCCAGAATCACGTGACAATACCATTTAATATTTGAGTAACATGGTACTGCCGTCACGTTAACATATTTAACTGTATGAATTGCAAGTAACTGCTACCTTTAGTTAATATCTCTAGCCCAAGGAGCTACAACTTCCTGAACAACATAATTGATTAGATTCATGGCTGAATGATTGTATCGTTGTCAGCAAGACTTACTCAATGATTTGTATCAGCTGTTGGACGTCTATAGGTGCTCGGTACACGATTTCCTGCACGTCTTCTCTATTCCAATTACTGTACGCAGTTGACACGTGGACAAATGCCTGAAACAAACGAGGTGATGGTTTCCGGTGTCACAGGTTGTCATGTATTAGCCTCATGTAGTTTACAGTTAATCAAAACCGCAGCGTGACCAAGTGCTCTTAATCCTCATACGCATGCTCATCAGTAATGATTTGACATGTGGAGTTTAACGTCCGAAAACCGCCATATGATTACGCATGGCACCGTAGAGGAGGGCTTCGAAAATTTAGGCCACCTGGGGTTTTTTAACGTGCACCCAAATCTGAGCGTACGGGCCTACAGCGTTTTCGCCTCCATCGAAAATGGAGCCGCTGCGATGCCCATCAATGAATAAACTACAGGGATATCTGGGCTTTCTGACGTCGTCGTAAAGTCACCATGGGAAACGTAGGATCACGTGTGTCTAGTGATGTAGCAAACATTCGTTAGCTCTATGCTTATGTTACCGAGTATATTGCTTACTACAAACGAGAAAAATGCAAATAGTAAATGAAGATCATCAAAGCCCGAGACCTGGCATCTCAAATCCTGGCCGTCTAGAAGGCCCGCGTGAGAGCAGGCAGGTTTAACCTGACCGTCCCCGAGTGGGCTTAGCCAGGTGACGTCTAGTTAACTCGCGCCTATTGTGGACCAAACAAAGTCGTTTCACTCGTTCACTCACTTCCGCCTCAGTCGTACTAAGTCTAATGAAACCCATGTTCGCTTCCTTCGGTCAGGCTCATCATTATTTTTTGCACCCACTAGCGTCTGTCTTCCCTGTTTCTCCAAATTACTTAGCATATTTGTCCACGCACCCACTTTAATGCGTATTAAGAATGAGCGAATCAATTGATAAACCCGCTTACGGCGATTTAGAGGGCTGGAGGTGAGCAGAAGGGAAAATATCCGTTTTTAGGTCCGTCGATTACCACCATTTACGTAGTTGACATTGTCTTGGTAAGAATTTCCAATGCCGTACGTTTAATCTTTACCATAAGCATATACCACTGACGAGGGATCTAAATTATTTTCCATCAGCTGCAGGCAAGCTTATGACAGCTTTCTTCTGTACTCTGCGGCGCAGCAAATACAAGCTTTCCCCTACACCGTAAGAGCAATCGTGAATTATTAGTTGTATATTTGTATTAGCGCCCTAGATAACGTGACATTGAAAAACTACTCGTGGGAAACTGGAAAATGCTGCATGATTACATAGATGGCCACTATAAACTTAAAAAAAGTTTATGAACACTCTCGGCGAAATTGTGCTGTGGCCGTCACCATCGCCATCGCGGTTATGGTTATGTTCCGTATAAAGTCCTAACTGATAAATCTCCCGGGCATCATATGTTCTATTCACAGGTGAAAGCTTGTGAGGGGTGGGGGGGGGGGGGGGCTACTAACGCGGCTGAAGCAGAGGTGAAACGAGCCGACCGGTCTCCGTCGCAGCGAGGGCGCATTCGATAACGTCCCCCCCCACGTACGAAGGCTGTCGTCGATTGCTACTTGAGCAGAGAAAATGCCTCGCCCGTCGTGAAGAAGCATAACGGAACGCGGAATGGGGGAGGGGGAGGGCGTACGAGCAGCAACTGTGAACTTTGATCATGAGGGCGTGGTTGCACTCTCTGGCGCACGTGCTATCTCGGCAGGCATCAGCCGACGACTCGTATACATTTGCACGTGCTGTGCTCTCAACGCGAAGGGACTGTGAGAAACCTTTAGCTCTGCCTGCAGCGGTCATGGTCTCTTAGACTAGTGTTTTGTAGAGTTATGCGATATCAGATAAAAAAAAGTTAGTTGACAGCCTTACTTCATATAACATAACACTTTGCCTACTAAGGCATTCATAGCCTCGCCCTCGTGATGAAACTGTTTTTCTATTGTCGATTACGTGGCCACAAAAGTTTTCAAAAAATGGCTGCACGTGCATTAGTTCAATTTTTGAAGGAATCGAAAATTTCACAAGCATGCTAAAGTTTCATAAATATATTGTTCCCATTGTTATTATGAATCGCTATTCTTGGCGATGTATCTCTGGCATTTCACTGCGTCGCATTTGTTTGTATAAAAATAACTGTTGCTCTTGAAGTAAGGCGCTGAAGAGACAATTTGTATAAGTGCCTAATGATCTTTTGTGACATTTCGGCGAGCACTAACTTAATATAGGTACATTTACTTGCTGCTAATATTTGTGTTACGTGACCTGTCCTGTTGAATGGACGCTTATCGGAATTGGAGTACTGGAACTAAATGTGTGTGTTTATCCAAGTGCCTATTTTTACAGTTCTGTGCTTCTTCACTACTTTTCGACGGCAACCATTATGCAAGAGGAGCGGAGTAGACAGCCTCGCACGTTGCCACCAGCCCCCTCTATAATTAAAAAAACCGTCTCTAATATAAAGTTTTTGACAATCAGTGGCTTCAAACTGAATGGCAAGTCAATCAAAACGAAAGTGAAAGCACGCTGCTACGTATTTAATTAGGGCAGAAAGTATGCTCGACTGAGCCTCATGATGTCATGATGTGGTTGAACAAAATAATGGTAGTTGAGGGCTCGTTTGATGTTTGACACAACCATAATAAAACTAAGCAGTCAATGAGCAAAGGAAGTTATAGGGGATGCTATTTGTACTCTTTTGTCGCTAATGATGTAATTTTTATATAATTGTGAAAAAAAGCAAAGTTTACAAAATGATGACTTGCCACCAGCATGAGTCAGACCTTCAACGTTCTGATAACTGATAACTTGCCCGATGCTCTACTAATTGCTATATAACAATCATAATGTTGTTTTTATATAGTCCCGCCTCGTATACGCATGATACGGTGAATGCGTACGCGTATTATGCTCGGATGGACGATATATCCCCGTGAGCCTCAGCTATTTTGCGGGAGCTTCGCGTCGTTTACTCAGTCATCGCTTGCGGCAGCCATCAGAACAGCTGCTTGCTGTACCGCGCTGGCGTCATGCGTTTAATGGCATTCGCGCAAATACGCTAACGCTAGCAATGGAATGTTAACCAATGGATCAAGCAATATGGCACCCCCCAAGTTGCGCGTTGAGAAGGGCCTATATACACGCAGTCACAATGTTGGCATTTTAATACGAAACCAAATCTTCACCCAATTATCCTCGAGATTACTCGTGACTGGTTGTGTCTTGCTCATGAACGATCAACTCTAAAGACTAAAACGAACATTCGACATGCCGAGCAGCAAGTCTGACTCGAGACATTTAGGAAATATGTAGAAAAGGTGCCACTAAATTGACGAGATGCTGTGCGAAAATAGTAAACTAAATGAGACGAAGATGATGCGTCTTGAAAATGCAGATGTATACAATACAAATGGTAACTTACACAAAGGTTGGACATTCTATTACAGATCCCTACCATGTGCTGTGTTCCCACGACATTCAGCTGAGTAACTTGTCTGAAAAATATAAAAGTCACATAAGTGAGGTGCAGACTTCGGAGGTAGCAACTCGCACCGAGACTTCTTGGTCACACAAGAAACAGCCCTATAATTGGGCTCCTCATTAATATAATCAGGCATCTTTCGCATATAGTGTTTTTCTGTCACCCCTACTTATACATATACTCCTTTGCCTTATTGTAAGGTCTGAAATAGAAAAAAAAAATACTTGATACCTCTGTCATATCAACAGCTATAACATGAAAGTGAACTGCGTCTTCGCAGGAGTAGTTCATTGTTTGTTGTGCTTCGACGAACAACATCTCGCAGATTATCTATTTGTGTTTTGCAGCTATAGCGCCGTTTGACGGAGACGCACCCACACTGACGCCTAATGCTCATGACCGTGATTAACCCTTCCACATAAACCTGGGCGCAACATACGGGGAATTAAGTGCGAATACAGCATCACAAAGCCCTTAATAAACACTGGTATTCGATAGGCACTGATTCAAAACTTCATCGTTAGTCGAGAGAAACGCTAGAGTGTGTGTGCTCCCCAGTAAAAGGGTACCATATGCTTGTGCTCACGCTTATATCATACAGCGCTTTAAGAACACGACAGGCAGAGGTCGTAACTTGTGCCAAGTACTAGGGAAGGCGCTCCGCTTGCCTTTGGCGTGTCCCTCTCTATGAACCAAAGCACTCACTGCGCGACATTCACCCATCGACATTATCCACTTTCTGTGCCACTTATCGTGTGAGCTGTATTGTCAGTGCCATCACATTCGAAGTAAGACATGAAAACAGCAATGGTACACGTGGAAGCGGCACTACTCTAGCAGGAGGCGTCACACGCTAAAATGACGCGAAATTCTTAGCGCCACTACAATGATGCACCAAAAGTCTGTTGCGCCGATGCTACCAAAGCGCTCACTGACGTCTGTCAGCATGAGTCCCTAGTGGCGACAACACACCCGCCAATCAAGATCATTGCGAGAGGATGAAGGTGTGAGCGATACAAGGCGCGTTTGAGGCCTCGTGCATGTGCGTCGTCGGCGCAGATGGTTAGTGTCCGGCATCCATTGTCACGGACTGAGAGGTCATGGTTTATACTCCCATGCCACACAAATAAAATAAACTACATATCACCTGTTCGTGTGCATTTTAATCTCACTTTCGTCACGGAAATGATGTCAGTGAAGTTTTGGTGGACCCCAGTTTAAAACACTTTTGTGATAAATGTGGCTAATGTTGGGTTCGCTCTTCCTACAAACGCAGCGCCTACTGGAAGAAAAGAGTTACGCGAGTCCAAAATCACGCACTTTTTTCATATTAAATGATTGTTTACTCACCTGAGCGGGTCAAAAAATCTAAGTGTGGCTGCCAGGTGAAAGACCACAGACACTTCACTGATTATAGCGAACATGTCTGCTTTACTCAGTCCGAGGCCTGGGAGAGCCAGATCTCCTGGTATTACTGTTATTTTGCTTAGGGCCCCCGGTACTTCTCGTTGAAGTCGCTGAAGTATCTGAGGAAATAAGAACAAGGAAGAATTAAGCGCATGGCTACAAATCAAAACCTTTTTATTTTATTTGGGCTGCCACATTCTACTACGTTTATCAATGCGAAAGTGCTCTTCTGTGCTCTGTGCGTGTGCTCAGTCAACGGCGGTGCCAGCAACAATGTAAGAAGAACAAAGGGAAACTAGCTTCTCTTGCTGCAAACGTTTTTTTTTTCGAATAACTTGCAGATAACGACGGACTTACTTGTGTGCTTCCGTCACTTGTCTGCTGCAACCAAGCGCACTTTACACCTGTGAATGCTTTTGGTTGGTGCAATGTGATAGAGTTTATCATTACCTTACGAATTGTGAATTATTATGGGCCATATTATATGGAGATGGTATAATGTAGGAGTCAAATTAGAAAACTTGTTCTCGGACAACGAAATTATTCTTTTTAGTTGTTATGTCTTCCGTGCTGTCTCTTTGGAACCCGTCCCTTCTAAGCGTGCACTGAAATTTCATATGCCAGTGAGGTACGTGAACTACAAAACGTTACAGACGTCTTATATGGATGGGTTTCATATGGGTAGAGCCCCTGTTTAGAAGATCTGAATCTAAATACCTTGAATTATGGCTGTTGAAAAAAGTCACAGCTCTGCCGCAAAAGGCGAAGCAATGAACGCAATCGCAAAAAATTGGAAGGTCTCACGTAAAATGGCAAGCAGATCGAAACGTGCCCCGTGTTTCCCACGCACAAATCACGCATGAAACGTGCTCAAAGATAAAGATGGTCGTGAATAAGCGTCTCAGTTGTTACTTCGCTGTGTCTGAAAAGCGCGCCCTTTTCGCAAACGGAGACTGTTCAACGATTGCAGTGACCATTGTGCGCCCTGCAACTACAACAGAATTGGTACGGTGAAAACCAAAGACTAGCCCAGATGTACGATTGTCCCCACCGGGAGATAAGCACGCGCATTAGCGTCTACCCTGCTCCCTTTCCGCAGGGCACAGTACGTGTGGGATATGAGAGCACGTGCCGCCACGTCGTGACGATGTGGCGGGGCACGCTCATTGCGTCATCTTGCTGGTAATGCTGAAAACATGACAGTTCCCCCGAGATGCCTGTCACCAGCGGCAAGTGGTAGATATAAATAGCTTGCCGTTTGAACATTGGAAGACATGCTCCTTCGTGGCTCAATGGTTAACGACTCGCACTCACACTTCTGAGGTCCCACGTTCAATTACACAGCCGGAGCTTTTTTTCTTAATTATTTTTTTCTTTGTTGCATTGTCACACACACACACACACACAAACACACACACACACACACACACACACACACACACACATATATATATATATATATATATATATATATATATATATATATATATATATATATATATATATATATATATATATATATATATATATATAATATACGATGAGTGACGGCGACGCCAGCGGCAGAATTCAGTCGCAAGTGTCCATATAACTGCTATCGCAATAGACCTGACTGCTCTCGCTGCACAAGGGCGATATCCCACGTCACCCCATGGTCCGCTTCGGGGGAGATGGTGTAATTTTTCCGCTAGGTGAGTTGCAGGAAACCAG
Organism: Rhipicephalus microplus; assembly: GCF_043290135.1. Lineage (NCBI taxonomy): Eukaryota > Metazoa > Arthropoda > Arachnida > Ixodida > Ixodidae > Rhipicephalus > Rhipicephalus microplus. The sequence continues at coordinate 222,964,511 of NC_134701.1, read as the reverse complement.
AGGGAAATGCGGTAAAAACAGTCGCTTTAAGAAGCTATAACATATTCGGTGATAAGTTGTCCAACTAGTAAAAAGATTCTTTAATTGCTGTTTGGGATTATGAAAGAGTGACCTTCTGAGCCGACCTAGGACAGCTGGACAACCACCCCTTGACGGAGAACAAAATCCTGGGGCCCTGGACTACCCGGTCTGCATCACGAGCTGCTCTGAAGGCGTCGCTGTAGTTCCTGCAAGCAACCGGACTGGAAGCAACCTGACAAATTATCACTGTCCACGACAACGTTTCTTCCTATAGTGCTCGCATAGTGCTCTAGTCACTTCATTTTTTTCCCTACTGTCAATAACTCATTTGTTTTACTCTTTTACGCCCATTTTCTCCTTCCGAAGCGTGGGGTAGCAAACCGGAGCCTTCTTGTTGTTAAACTGCCTGTCTTTCCTTTAGTCTCTCTCCCACCCTTTTGTTTTCTTTTCCCTCTCTTCCCTCTTTCTCGTCTTTCTTGTCCCCTTCCCTAATCCCCCAGTGTGGGGTGGCCAACCGAATGTCTTTCTGGTTAACCTCCCTGCCTTCTCCCTTTTGTTGCTTCCTCCTTTCCTTTCTCTCTCTCTCTCTCTCTCTCTCTCTAGTGCGACATATCCAGTTGGCAGGTTTGCGAAAGTGAAAATAAGCTTCGCCTAAGCACGCAACCTCAGTCTGGCACGTCCGCTGGAAACCCGGCCGACAATGACCAAAACTAAGAGGACATTTAGGGAGAAACAAAAGTACAGGGAGCAGGCCGGAACATCGTTTTGAGTGCGCGAGCAGTATCAAAGCTCAAGGTCACTTTACCGGTTTCAGCGCATGTGACAGTATACGCAGTGCATATTACCCTCAAGTGGCGAAAGCGTGACAACTGCTATAAAGCGTACTAATCGAGAATCGGGCAATAAATGTGTACGGGAACTGCCGCTGTACAGCTTCGTAAAGAAAAGCGATACAATATGTCTTGTTTACATTGCAGTTTCAGCTGTGAATGAAGTTTCGCACAACTTTTGTTTGCTGCGCAACAACTTGCAGCAAAGTCAAAGTTTTTAGAGACAAATAGGATGTGCCGGAGAGTCAATTATTGAAGGCTGACTTGCTGGTCGATGAAAAGTTCCCAAAATTAGATTACTGTGACTGTGAACACGACAGCGAAGTAGTCATCAAACATTCACAGTGGTGGTGGTGAAAAACATTTATTTACAAAAGAGAGGTGTAGGACCTCTGTAGAGGCCCCTACAGACTAGGTGGAGTCTCTATTCCGGGACCCCATTGGTTAAAGCCGCCGTCTTGGCTCTCTGGACCAAGGCCTGCTGGGCCTGAAGGTCTGAGCAGCCGAGCAGGGCCGCCTCCCAGTCCTCTCGCCTAGGGTTTGGGTTAGGAGTAATGGCTGCGTTAGCTTGGCAGGCCCACACCATGTGGTAGGTGTCTGCCACCTCCCCACAGTGCTGGCACTGTCCTGTGACCGTAGGGTCGAAATGTTTGACTATGGCAGGACATAGCAATGTATTCGTCTGGAGGCGAAGCAAAATGCGCTCCTCTGCTTTCTTCAACCCCCGTGCGGGGGGAGGGTAGCGGCGATGACTTTCCCGATAATAATAAAGAATTTCCTTATATCGGAGGAGAGGGTAACCCTCCTCATCGGTCTCCATCGGCATTGACGAAGGTAGCCCGGAAATGAGCGCTCGGGCAGCCGCATCTGCAGCCTCATTTCCCCGCAATCCCTGATGGCCCGGTGTCCATATAATGCGTTTCGGATGAGGGTCCGTGTCTCTTATGCAGTTGCGCAGTATTGTCTCGGCTAACGGTGATATGTACCCGGCTGTATAATTACGACACGCTCGGCGCGAATCCGTGATAATATACCGGGAATTACTGTGAGAGGCCGCAAGGGCAATGGCGACCTCCTCAGCCTGTGTTACAGAATACGCCCTAAAGGTTAGCCCATCCACCTGTGTGCCCTCGTGAATAGCAGCCGCCGTGTACCACCCCTTGGAGGTGGGGCCAGCAACGTCCACGTAGTACACACCTGGCTTCTGTCCAAATTGTCGTTCCAGCGCCCGAGCGCGTGCGTCACGTCGCGCTGTGTGTTCATCTCTGTCCATTTTAGTGGGTAGAGGTCGGACCAGAAGGGCTGTGCGCCACAGTTCTGGCACTTTGACCCGTTCCTGTTGTTCGAAATCATGTCTTATGTGCAGACGTGCAAGCAGGCGTTGGCCAGAGTTGGTTTGGGCTAGCCGTGTGTACTGGTTTAAAAGATGGGCTTCCTTCAGCTCTTGGTATGAATTAATCACACCCAATGCCTTGAGACGGCTGTTGGATGTAGAGATCGGAAGATCAAGAGCCCGCTTTATTGTCTTTTTAATGATTGCCTCGATTCGTTCTTCCTCATGTTTGCGGAGGGAGAGGTAAGGGACGGAGTACATGACCCTGCTGGTGACAAAAGCGTGCGCTAGCCGCAACGCATCTGTGCACCGAAGTCCCCCCCTCTTGTTGGAGACCCTGCGGATCATGCGACCCACCTGGTCTCCTATCTTCCTTAATTTCGTCAATGTTGTGTCAATCCGGAGCTGCTGGTGAATGTATAGGCCCAGGACCCTGATCTCCTCCGCTCGTCTGATTGGGCCCGCAGGAAGAGTGATGGAGATATCTGTGTTGTCTTTAGGCATGCCTCTAATGTGAAGGAATTCGGATTTGTTGGGTGCGCATTCGAGTCCGCAACGCGCCGCGTAGGTGTGTACAATTTCGGCAGCCTGTTGCAGACTGGTCTCAATGGCACCTAAGTTCCCTTGAGTTGCCCATACCGTAATGTCATCGGCATAGAGGGCATGATGAATGCCCTCTATGGCCGCCAGCTGACGTGGCAGGTGCATCATTGCGACGTTAAATAGAATGGGGGAGAGAACAGCCCCTTGCGGTGTCCCTCTGGTACCCATTTGATACGGCCCGAATTCGGAGTCTTCAATGCGGAGCAGGGCGGCTCTGTCCGATAAAAAGTCCTTGACGTAATTAAATGTGTTCTGACCACAGTTAGTGAGGCTTAGGTGTTCGAGTATGACGCTGTGTTTAACATTGTCAAAGGCCCCCTTCAGATCTAAGGCGAGGATGACCCTGTCGTTATGTTTCATCGCCACCGGTTGGATGACCTCTCGGTGTAGTTGCAGGAGTACATCCTGTGCCGATTTGTGAGGACGGAATCCGAACATGGTAGGGGCGAAAGCCCCTTTCTGTTCAAGATATTCCGAAAGTCTGTCCCGCACCATCGTCTCCATCAACTTGCCAACGCAAGACGTTAGAGAGATGGGGCGAAGGTTGTCTATGTTTACTGGCTTCCCCGGTTTGGGAATGAATGTGACCAGTGATGTCTTCCACTCTGAAGGGACCGATATCCGACCACTCCAGATGGCGTTGATGTATTCCAAGAGGTGTGCCAGCGCAGGATCGGCCAAATTTGCCAGCGTCTTGACCGTGATTTTATCCTTACCAGGGGCTGTTCCTCTACGCATTTTAGCCATTGCCGCCTTCATATCATGTAGAAGAAAAGGGGCATCTAGGGTCTCGTTTTCTTTTCACAGTGGGGTAGCAGAATTATTTGCTAAAAAAGTCATGTCCACGCCTGAAGACAAAAAAAAAAAAAAAAAAAAGACGGAGAAGACAAGTACAGAAAGCGGAAAGGCGACGCGCTTGCCAATAGATAAATGTGTGAGTGCTTGGAACAAAGAAAGTGCAAAAGCAAAATCAAGTGTCTACGCTTGTCCATTCTTTGAAGCGTCCACAGTTTTTTTAATGCATAAGAACCTTTGGGAATAAAATGGCAAGAATTGTTATAAACAGAAGGCCATTCACTATCGAGATCGCATAAGTAAAGGTCGGCTTACTGTTGACACGTCACGCGAGAAGAGTACAGGCCTTGGACGTACCAGCGAGCAAAAATTAAATATAGAGTAAGCAGAAAGTAACGCTTATGGAAAGCCTATACCGCCAATCGACTCAAGAAGCTCGTCGATCTGGGGCAGCTCAGCACGCCCGGACATCCTCGATAAATTATACTTTGCCGCGCGGGTCCTTCACTTGAGAGCTGTGTGAGCCGCCTCTGTTTCAATATTTCCAGAATAAGTTCTGAGAAAATAAGGCAGCTGCCTGTGCAGTGATCCCGCCCTAAACTATTTATTGAAGTCCTATATAGGAAACACGTGCACTCGGCCGAGCTTCTGAGCACAAATAAAGCAGCAACTTGACTGCAGAACTCTGCGACGTATACTGACAGATGATTCGTTGGTTTTGCGGGGTTTAACATTCATAAGTGTCTCGGACTGCGAGATACGTCATAGTCAAAGAATCCGGTTAATATCGGTCACACGGTTGTTTTTTTTTTTAACGCAATGCTCTTGGAGTGCCGTCACATCACTCGTTGGTTCGCAAGACAGTTAAATCGCCTTTTGTGCAATACTCATGACTACGGGCCTGTTTGAAGGCCTTTGGCTTGTGCATAGATTTTCCTAGAATTAACAAGAGCGAAATATGGCACTGCGGTCGTTCAGCCACCATAGGAATGATGGGTAGTACAGAGATTTACGTGTAGTTGTCTTCGTACTTGCGGGTTTTGAACTTTGTGGCTTTGTTTATTATTCTGTTTTGGTTTTGTTTCGAGGTAAAAAAAAAGCAGACCGTCGTGAACTTCGTGAGGCGATTTGAGTTGATGGATCTAAAAAAGTGAAGGTGGTTAGTATAACTGCTTAACCTTTGCTAATCTTCGTCTTGTGGCTAAGTAGATTCAGGCCACATGGAGCCAAATGGAGCCGAAAGAACTAAGACTTAACACATCCGTGTACTATCCATCGTTTCCATGCTGGCCGAAGCGCTGTGCGTTGCTACTCCCGTAGACACCAGCGCCAGAGTTCCCTCCAGTGTACAGTGTAACTAACACATAAGCGTCGACGCATTTATTGCTCATTTCATTCTTCCATCTTCTCTTAGCTCGTCCTTTTCTTCCCCTTCCCCATTTCTTCAGCGTAATATATCCAACTGTACATGTTTCCGGTAAACCTGCCTGCCATCTTCTTTTGTTCCCTTCCTTCCTTCGTTCGTTGATATCACACACTACACATGCCTCAAGCATTTCGCCTATAGATCAAAATGTCACCACTGCATAGTATCAAACGTTCTAATTTCAGAACAATGCCAACCACTTGGTCACCGTGGTTGCCCGAGGCAGATAAACTTTAAGGCTACTTCATGTTCCACGAAGGTGAAGAGAAGAGAAGGTTCACGAACTGCAGTACGACAGCATCGAGTGCAACTACAAAAACGAAACAAAGGCTAGCAATGGCATGAAGCCAACATGAATCCAAAGGAAAGTACCAAAATACTATACATATATATCAGTCCGCTACCCCTCTGTCAACGTCAACATGCTTCAGAATAGCATTTGGTTGAAGCAGCAGATAATGAATCATTCGCGCTATCGTTGCAGACCTATTCGAGTTGTTGCAGACCGATTCGACATCTTATTAAGCCTCATTGGTTAACCTTCAGCTGGTTGTGACCTTAACAGGAAAGCCTGGTTCTCGTCCTCATCGATTGATTACAATCCCACAAGTTATCGCTGACTGTGGTAATTGTCTGTTCCTAGCCCATTTTTTCGGTCTCGTTCTCGTCTTCAGTCTTGCTCTGCTCAAGCCACGAGCGACCCTGTTATGTGGCGTAAGTGTCTTTTATTTAATTCTGTCTGACTTTTAGTAGATAATAGGCAGTTATAGTTGACCAATAACGTGATTGTGGAGGCTAAGGTAATGGCGTTACCGCGCAGTAAACGTTCCTTGCGGACAGCGTCCTATAGTTTAACGAGATAGTGTTTACCTGTTTTACGTGCCCCAGATGGGACGGTGGCCCCACCTATCGGGTGATTAATAAGTTAAAGAACAGTGAAAAGCTAAAGAAAACCAGAATGTTTGCCTATGCCACTGCGCAAATCATTGTTACAAGTTTATTTTAGTAATAACAAAAGTACATAAATATGAACCAAGCACCTAACGCGAGAACACTTATGTTGCCGATTTGTTTGCATCGATCTTGTAGTTAGGCCTAGACGTGTTCGAAATGGGAAGCTATCTCTAAAACTACGCCAATTAACTTATCCGTAATACTAGATCATCGAAGCTAACTGAAGGCAAGCGAAGCCCCTTCAAACAGTCGTTCGCTTGGAACAAAGTGAATCTTTCAACAACTACACCAAAATTACTTCGAACAACATGGCGTTCGAGAGCGCCGCTATGTTGTACGTACACTACGTGCACCAACGCTTCTACGGTAACGTTAAATCTGAAAAATAGCGTGGGTACGGCAAGTGGTATCAGCGCACGCGCACTTCGATCCCGCTATTACGGTACGCCCGGTATCCCGGTAAGCCCGGTATACTATAACTGTCTAATGTAGCGTAGACGTTTCGTGAGCAAGCAAGCTTACCATTACGTCTTCACGGCAAGCCTTTCCGATGTTTTCTAACCAAATGGGAAGTTTCTACAATTCGATATGAAATGGTGCTACTGACACTGCTTTCAGTTTACATTACTTCATGCAACGATAGTGTTTTATAGATAGCGTTAAATAAACGTTGTGTGGAATGTCCGGAAAAGATAAGAAAAATATATCTGTTCTCATCCGACTGCAACAATATTTGGCATGCCACTAGTTCTGTATCACTTCGCAGCCGGCATTATTTTTTTTTATTTCTAGCTCTGCGTTTTTACGCATTTCTTACAGGATTACACGCGTTGAGATTCTGTTCTGATAACAATATAGTATTAACCTTATGTTCAATTTCCAGCGGAAAGATTTTACCTCACACTTGAACATTTCCTCCACTCTCGCGTTTGGTTCCACGCCATGCTTGCTCCGCACCAGAAGGTATGCCCTTTTTACAGGGCAACATCGTAGCACCTTTTCAAGCAGAACCTGGAATGCAGTTATAAATATGAATGATTGTTTTCTAACTGATAGCGTTGCGGCTTTTCATAAGTAAGGCACTCAAGTTCAGTGATAAACAGATTTCAATTAGATAAACACCGGGGAAAGCAGGTGGAATTTCGTTATACATTTGCAGCACACTTCCTCACCCTGCTATAGATCCCGCGTGGCATGTTCTAACTACCGAGTCGTTTGTTATGTTTTTTTTCACGGGGAGAGAGGGAAATTGACAACAATATTCAGGCAGGCTGTAGCTAGTGGTGCGTGCGCTTTCCTCCTTTCCACCGAGGTGAAAGTAGGAGACATTACAAGAGAAAAGGCAGAGTTGTAATCACACGCACATTTGAATGTCTTCAAGTGCACATGGTCTGAGAAGCTTGCCACCTTTAAACAACTCCACTCTAACATCTCTAATCTATGCATCTGCAGAAACGATTACGTGAACCAAATTGTACATTATATGCTATCTGTATTACATGCTTTATAATGTGCCTTTAAAAACATCCATATATATGATGCAGTCATTCATTTTACTTGTATGAGAAAGTGTTCTGATATAGAACATATGTCTGGTCAATATACCAGTTAGTGAACAGAAGTGACATCTTTTGCAGCGTTGGGACGCGAGAAACTGCATCACCTTCCCAACGAAACCGGTGCCTCCGGTGATGAGTACCGTGCGATCCTTGTAGAAACGTGCGATCTCTGATCCAGCATCGAATTGGATTTCAGCGGTGGGTGGCGTAATTTCTCGCAAACGGGTTTCATTCGTCGTCATGACACTTTTTTTTCCCAGTGGGCCCCTGCGTACAGTGAACAAATATTTCCTCCTGTCTAATCGCATATTTTTTTTTTTCATTCAACCACGCACAGGCATTTTCGCCCTGATTTGCACATGTTATCAAAATCGGATGAATTCAACGTAGTACAACCTATTTATTGAACTGATCATAGGTTTTGTTCAAGAGTAGCGCCAACGCGTTTATTTTTCACGTGTAAATAAATATCGCTGTGAGCCTTTTATGAACTGGATTCAAGAATTAGAAGAGGCAATAGAACGAAATACCGGAATGTTAAGTAGTTATCAAAGCGGCTGGCTATTCTGGGCTACGAACAGAACGCAAATAAAACAAAATAATGTAGTACATCATAATTCAAATATGCAAGGAGTTAGCCATGTAAGCATCGGAGAGAAATATGAAGTGTTGCAGCAACATTTCAAGTACACAAATGGTATTTATCATGACAAGCCAGTAGAAGAAATATTACGTAGATGTCATTGCAAGTATCACAGAAGAGCGACTTATATTTCCCCCTATAACCGGTGCCTTATTACACCCTGCCTAATTTTGTAAAGACATATCGGCAAGCGCAAGATGATCCGCTTTTGGTTAGTTCGCTTCAATTTCGATCACTGCAATATATGTTTCCATGTCACATGTCAACACCATTTTTAACGAGAAGAAAGTGTAATAAAATAGCTGAAGCCATTTCCCCCATTCGCCTATCTAACTATACTATAACGCATCTGAAAGCTCACCTTGACTCAGTTGTTTTCACTCAGTCCACACGCTGGACAGAGACCATGAAAGCACGTGAAGTTCCATACAAAACACGCTGCGCATTTGTTACTTCTTTTAAGCGCGATCTTTCGCAGAAGCACTCGAGCATGCAGTTAAAATAGTCGTCCACAAAATTCGAACCTTACAGGCAACCTTCTCTGGCTGACAGAAATGCAGAGATAGTCTCGTTGTTCTTTTGGAGCCACGATATATAACCTCTACATCACGGGCACTAAATTTATGATGACCTTTCCTCCAACGGGCTTGATTTATTTCCCTGCTCTGAAGTTCCACGCGGATGCTAGGTGAATGAACCAGTTGTACGTTTGAAGGGGTGCAAGAAAGAAGAACGATATATTCGGATTATTAGGTTGATCATCTTGATCAACATACTTTATTTCCACTGCAGGATCAAAGCATATCGCTATGATCTCTAGTATATCCTTGTGCGAGCAGACTCCATTTGATAGCTGCAAACTTCACAATATCGATAATCTTCGTCAGCACCTGGAGTAGCATGTCAGGCAAAAAGCCAGGCTATCGTCTCCAACTTTCTATTAAACCATTGATTTCTCTTAATTTCCTCACGCTGTCTAACTCGTTGCAGTGCTCAGCTGATTCCCAGCCTACCGAAGGTCGTGGAACTGAATTGGAGCTGCGGCAGCTGCGTTTCAATATAGTCAAATTACTAGAAACCTGTGTGCTTATTCTTAGGTACACATGAAAGAACCCTGGGTAGTCGAAGTTTTCTGAGCCCTCCACTATATCCCCAGCCATAATCATATTGTTTTCGGACGTAAAACGTTAACAAATATATTATCCGATAATAACCACGCCGTGGCCTTTTATAATTCCAGGTAATTAGGTTACTGTCATACAATAACAGGAACTCTTCACTTCGAAACAGGAGGCTTGAGTCATTGAAATCACAGACAAACAGGAAATAAAAGTAGTGATGTCAGCTCAAAGTGCTGCGCTATATGGCCGTCAGGTCAAAAAGTTGCACTGTGTTCTGCGAGGGCCTTTATGATTCTTATTCGTAAGAAAATTAGGTACATGGTGTTTCAGAATAGGCATAGACTTAACATGTAACATTGGAGGAAATTTTGTTAAGCCACAAGGGGTACAACAGGCACAAAACATTGTATACAAGCGATGCCGCACAAAAATTCCTATGTTCAAATTTCAGTGCGAAAATCAGAAACATGACCGTTGATTTGTATTCTAATGGAGCATCTGCAATTGCGAGCTTAACAACATTACACCCGTAAGCAAGTAACTTGGTCCTCCTCGATGCGTTGTCAGCCTCTAGAGAGGGTGCATAGCGTAAATTCGAGAAATATCAATTGTTATTCTAAAAATGTACATAACTTATTTTATGACTGATTGAAGGCCGGGTATTAGTCAAGAAACCGCACCTTTACTTTTCGTCACCAAGTATTTTTTTTTAGTATGCTATAGCACCGATTCATTTGAAGTTAATGTGTTGTCGGATAATTCGTGGTCACGGAATGAAATATAGGGTCTAAAAATTCAAGCTATGTAGCTTCATCAAATTTGTAAAAACAAATTTCTTTGCGTGCCTTCAATTGATTGCGGATGTATTTGCAATTATTTTTAGTTTAATGCTGCTGTATTTAAACTTCAATTACACCCCTTGTTTCTTACTTCCCGTGACGCAGCTCTATAGACTCCCGAGCTCCTCAGTGTTTTTCACGTGTACACAATGTGCGTTATCCTTCTCAAGAAATAGCGTGTAGAGCTCGAGGACGCACCTCGCATTCCTCCAACACTGCCCACCCCTGCAAAGGGTAGCAAACCAGTTTCTTTTAGTGGTTAACCTCCCAGCGTTTTCATTTCATCTATCTCTCTCCATCTCTTCCAATGAAAGACGGAGCTAGGTTATATATGGTGGTGGTGGTGATGATGATGATGATGATGATGATGATGATGATGAGTGGTTTTTAATTGCGCAAGGGCCAATTGATGGCCAAAGAGCGCCATTTCTAAGAGGCAATATAGGGTGAAACTCGCCATATGTAGACTCCCTGTTGGAGAAAATGCGGGCGAGGCTTGCCAGGCTAAAGTCATAGAACTGATCTTGGTAATGGTCACGATCATCACCGATTAAACTAATTATGATCATCGTCGTCATCATCATTATTATCATCGTCACCATCAAGAAAAGCAGCAGCAGCAGTACCAGGAGCAGCAGCAGTATTACACGAGCGGTTCCATTTTCAACCGCTTAAAACTGCTTTCAGTATGTGGCTGTCATGGCGGTCGTCAAACCCTGGTTCTGTTACAGTGGCTAGGACAGGGAAGTGTGATGTGCGGAAAGCGGCGCCTAGGAGCGCTCTGAAGCCTCTGAGGAGGAGCCACATGGGGGCGCGCGCAGTCGTTTATACGAAAGGTCCCTAGATGAAACTTGTTTCATGTAGAGACCTTATTTACACCTTGTTTGCACGTTTCCGACAGTTTTGTCGGGTGCTTTCGTCCTCGTTTTTTTTATTATTGCGGTGGCACTCTGACACCAATTATTCTGTATGTACTCTCATGGCGCGAAAACAAAGTCATTGCTTCGTCCCGGGATACTCTGCAGGCTACAAGTCTGCTGAAAAGAAGCATGCGTTATTCGGCGTTCCAAAGGACGAAGCTCTGTTTGCGCAGTGGCGGAGAGCGATCCCGCGCGCTGACAAGCTGCTGTTGTGCCAGCTGCACTTCGACAAGAGGTACATCTCCCGGCACTTCGAGCACACGGTGAATGGCGAAATTGTCCGCATTGAAAGGGATAGGCCCATAGTTGTGCTTGCCGTTCAAGGGGGGGGGATTCATTGCAGGGCGCCTCCTCCCTACAAAATCAGTGTATGAGGAAGATTTTGCGACCCCCTTTTAGATGACTAAAAGAGTGCTCTGACGCCTAATCAATGTCCCCCCTCCAAGGCGACTAGGGGAAGGGGGGGCACCCGACCCATATGCCGCCCTCGTGTAGGCTCATACGGGTAGGCCTTTCGGAGAAGCCCTTCCCATTTCTAGACGTCCTTGAAATCACTTTTTCAAAGTGGTTCAGCTACAACGAGCTTCACAGTGACAGCATAAAAGAGCTTGTTTACTGCTTGACTGAAAAAAAAAACGTCACACTGGGCTGCGCACAACATGGTCTGAGCCTCACCAATCAAGTGTCCAAGTTTTTTCTACTCACCCATTTGCGTTTTTACACAAAGGCACTCCACAAGGAGCGAGCATCTTCCCGTAAAAAGAGGAAGTACCTGAAGCTCACACGCGTCACTTAGGCTTGCAGCCCATTGTTCTGAGGGACGTTTGTTACCTATAACTCTTTTTTTTTCTTGGGGATAAAAAAAGACACGCCACCAATTATGAAGAATGCATTGTTGTTAACAGATAGTGAGTCACTGGTCGGAAATGCGTTGTATGACCTGTGTGCAGAAAATAAAAGGTTTTCATCCAGATACGGCTCGTGATTCTTGTCTCTGAGTTTGACGTTACGAATGATGGGGCTTTATTTACAGATTAGTGCTTCAGGGAATAAGGGTTGGGGCAAGCAATGACTCACAACTGAGTTCATCGTTCCACTCTTCTACCACGTCACATTGATAGAATGTTTCAGCACCGTCGCGCGCTCACTTTCGGCACCCTGTCGATATTTCATTTCAGTCATGCACCCGCGTTGGCATCCTGTTATTACAGAAGCTAATTAACATATTTTCTCGGTACCCATTTGAAGCCATGTGCCAGTATCAAAATATATTTAAATGTTTCACATTGCCCGCGCGCATGGTTTATTCCCGTCTCTGCGCACCTCATCACCGCCTTCGGTGACGTTGGATGGATTGGTTGGATTGATATGGCTGTACCCTTTAGATCGGGTGATGGCTAGCGCCACCAAGCCGTAATACTTAGTGGACCAAAAGCTATATTAATTTTTTCCTGTAAATAGTGAGGTTGAGGACTCGTACTTTGCAGTGAAGGGTTTAATTTTCACTCGTGCCTTGGCTTTAGCCACCAATCAGATAACCTCCTTCTAGTTAATCCTACCCACTTAAAATCTATTTTGCCCTCCCTGTCCCTAAATCCCAGTGGTTTGAAAAACTCTGCGCCATCATCCTGAACTATAGGGTGAAGCCCTTTACAGAACATTATCAAGTGTTCGGCAGTTTCCTCTTCCTCTCCACACACACTGCATACCGTGTCTACCCCTTCATATTTGGCCCGATACGTCTTGGTTCGCAATACTCCCGTCCTGGCCTCAAACAGTAAAGAACTACCCCGAGTATTATCATAGATCTTTTTTTGCCAATTCCCTGCTTAAAAATTCGATAGATCTCTAGTGCGGACTTCTTAATCATGCCAATTCTCCACATATCGGTCTCAGCCTCCTTCACCTTCTTCTTAACCGATAATTCGTTTTGGTTTGGCCCCCTGCTGTTTTCTAAGTATTTACCAGTCAGTTTTCTGGTTCGCTTGCTCCATTTTATATTGACATTCTTCATGTACAAGTAGCTGAATACCTTCCTAGCCCAACGCTCCTCCCCCATTTCTCTCAATCGCTTCTCAAATTTTAGCTTGCTGCTAGCTTCCTTGCCCTCAAATGATGTCCATCCCAATTCACCTCGTACTCCCTGATTTGGTGTATTCCCGTGAGTTCCTAAGGCAAGCTTACCTATTCCACGTTGCTTAATTTCTAATATTGCAAACGTATGCAAACGTGTGCCAGCGCCATCTGGTGGTTTCCTCCCAAGGCGTTACGCGCTAGCCGGCACGTTCATCACACTTCCCTATTCTAGCCACTGTAGTTCTGTTTCTCAGCTGCGACGCGCCACGACCAGTGTGCTACTGTCGCGGTTCTTTGTTGCTTCTCTCACGTGAAGCCTGAAATGCTCACCTTGCTCTCGATGGTCTGAGCAGCCTCTGCCTCGATCACGTATGTGAGTGGGATTTTGTTCAATAAAGTATCGAGGGGGCACTGCGAAATGAAGGCATGCATCGCAGCTGTTACATGGCTTCTACTGCTGCTTATGACGTGTCCATTTTCTTTTGACAAGCGTTTACATATGAAATATTGTAGACACATTCCTACTTGAGCAGCAATTTTTTGACTTGCTTCCTGGCAACTGTGCGACACGAACTCTCTTTGTTTGAAACATTTTTTTCTTATATGGTATTTAATACAAATGCGGTTAGCGTATATACATTACAAAACGTCCCATACAACACTGTGTCTACAAGGGTAGTTGAGCAGCACACTTAATGAACTTTGTATACTAGTCCGGCTGAAACTGCAACTATTCATAGACATCTTTTAGCTGTACAGTCATTTCTACGAAGTTGGAGTTCCTTTTCGGGCGGATTGGTAACTACATAAAATATAAAATAAGAAATCAAATCTAAAATATCAATTTTCGGATCCGTGTTGATCTCTCATCATATCACACGCTTGCGGTAACCATAGTTAGCAGTCTAACTGCGGTTATGCCTGCCATCTAGGTAGCTACCTGCAGTCGTATTTGTCATAGTGTTCATGTGACAACGTTATTAATGGGCTTTATTTGAAGTTAAGGGGCGCCAATCAAAGTACCAACTAAACATTTTTCTTCTTCTTTATTGCGATTGAAATTATATGAACACTCTTGGCTGGATTTTGCCGCCGGTGTCTGCGTTGACGGGCACTTCGCAGTCACCCACCGTATATGTATACGTATTTATACATATGAAAACGCAAGATAGAAAAAAATCTATAAAAAATGGCAGTGTCTTAGCTCAGCTATGCCAGGATATACGTAGCGTTAGCAAAGGTTCAGCTGATTATTCTTAGCTTTCTAGATATCATTCTTACAGCTGTTCCAATGACACACACACGGTATTCGTATTATGTGGCACATGTATATTTATTTTGCCGGGCAACTACTTCGGGATCCGATGAGTTAAGCTTCTCCGCTCTACTGCACCGTTGAGCAGCATTTGCACTCTCCTTCTCCATGGCTATACCACAGTGGCAAACGCCAGTCAGAGGCGCTATCAAGCGGCCCCAGCGCAGTGTCAGATGGCGACTGCACAGGGAAGGCGCGCGCGTCGGCGTCCATATGTGTACCAAGGCTATGACGGCACTCCTCTGGAAAGCGCACACCGACCGGCGGCGGCGAGTCGCGCGCGGCCGCGGCCGAGTGCGAGGGAGGTGCCGGCTCCGGTGCGTGACACCACTGATCGTCTGCACAGTACATCGAATAGCGCACACACCGGCGGCGAGCCGCGCGCGGCGGCGGCGGAGTATCATTGCGCATGCGCAGACCAGTGCCACGCGAAATTGGCTCAGCAAGGCCAGTGTTGCTAACGCTACAAAAGACTCCGGTGCGCGAAATCAAACTTGGGACCTCTAAAACGTGATTGCGAGGCGTTAAACACTGAGCCACGGAGGAGCACATTTCTGAACGTTCCAATGCAAGCTGTTTATATCTACCACTTACCGCGGGTGACGAGCATCTCGGGGGAGGGGAGAACTATCGTGTTTCGAGCATTACCAGAAAGATGGCGATATGAACGCGCATCGCCACATCGTCACAACTCAGCGGCGCGCGCTCTCGATCATCTCCCACACGTACTTTGCCCCGCGGATAGGGAGCACGGTAGACGCTAACGCGCATGCTTATTTCGCGGTGGGGACAATCGTATGTCTTGGCTGGCCTTTGGCTTTCACCGGACCAATTCTGTTGTAGTTACCGGGCACACAATGGTCACTGCAATCGTTGCGCACTCTCTGTTTTCGAAAAAAAAAGTGTGCTTTGCAGACACAACGAAGTAACAACTGAGACGCTTATTTGCGTTCATCTGTAGCTGTGAGTACGTTTTTTTTTGCGTTATTTGTGCGTGAAAAACGTAGGGAGCGTTTCAATCTGCTTGCCATTCTACGCGTGACCTTTTAATTTGTTGCTATCGCGTTCGTTCCTTCGCCTTCGCGGCAAAGCTGTAACTTTTTTCTTTCTTGAGTTTTCCTACATATAAGTACGTATGTATACATACGTTGCACGACGGCAACTTTGGCAACGGTCAGCCAAGACTGTTCATATAATTTCTATCGCAGTAAAACTGAACTGTTGCATTAACCGCTCAAGCAAGCGTATACATACCATTGGCACTTGAGCATTCCGTTCAGTATCTGACTTGTTTGCAGTGCGAGTAGCCTGCATTGTACTTGTCTCTGAAGCGATATACTCGCGAAGCTGCCTATTTTACCAGCTATGCGAACACTGGAATGCGGCTTCAGGGTATCCTAAAAAGCAACAATGACTTGTTTTAAATTGACAAACTGAACTCTGAGAACTCTAATGCCACTTGTTTCACTATCCCAAGTTCAATATTAGCGAAGAAAATCAAGGTTGAAGTTTCATTTTGCGCCAGAATCTGCGCGTGTGTCGCAAGAAATTTCGAAATGTAATTTTGGTATTTCTTGGTGGCATATGAAATTTCATTTGAAATGTCATGAAACGTCGTATGCTGAGCCTATGGAATCCACAGATTACGATGTACTTCAATTTTACCCACTGGAAGCTGGGTAGGACTCAGTAGACAGCTTCAAAAATTTTCCGTCATTTTGTCTGGTGCGGGAACTTCCAGGTGGCGTCACCACTCGCATTATCTTTTTGCGTCTTGTCTCGCATACTAAGCGTCGTGTCGCGGTAAGAGTGATGTTTTCTGGATTTAAAAGTTGTACTGCACATATGCACGAAAAATCGCTTTGCTCTTAAGTGTCCCTTTAAAATGGCCGCTGTCCTCTTATGCGTATTTTTCCCGGAAGTGGCAAGTATTAGAACACACCCATAAAGGACTTACAAGGGTGCGTAAGACTCACAGAGGGTGAGTGAAACTTACGTTGACTTACAGAGGGTGAGTGAGAACAAGAGAAGACAAGCAGCATGGTTAACGAGGTTAAACAGTTTGCACGGCTATCCTGCATTGAGTGATGGTTAAACAAAGAGTAGATGAGGCGTAAAAGAAAAAGAAAAAAAAGATATGTCATCGTAATGTAGTTCTTCATTCAGTACCAACATTTCCACATGCATACTATTTCTGTTAAAGCAGGTTTGGCAGGCGACCAACAATGGTGCAGGGGTTATTATGCATCAGAACAGAAAAAATAACTTTGGAACTCATACAAACGCCGTTGTACTCTGCAAAAGGGAGCTGTACATTCCCGCTAGTTCGGTATATTGAAGTATAAAAGCAAGCCACCTCTCGTAGATAAATTTATTTCCGACAACAAGAAAGAGGTGCTTAATACAAAGATTTTTAATAAATAATGAATTTACAAATTTTAAAACTACACTTCGCACAACATTGCATAAAAATGTAAGTAAGTGTCAAGGTGTGAGTGTCTTCACCTAATATAGCGAAACGAACTTAAAACACATTTGAGGACAGTTTCCGGCGCATTGCCTTCAAGCTAGACAGGTCAGTTTACTCATGTCAAAAGTACTGGAATAAAAAAAAATACAGTTTTCACTGACTATACTGGGCATGAATCTACGGGCTCTTTTTTGTGTAGGCTTGGACATAGAACGTGCAGAACCACACTAAGAGCATGATCGCCTGTGCTGCCTCGAGCCACACGAAGAGCCCCACGTAGTTGCCCTTGGCGAACATCATGCCAACAGCGTGCACGGACAGCAGGAAAAATTGCAAAATCTGCATCATGGTCATATACTTCTTCCACCACAGTAGCCGCTTGTAAGCGGGTCCAAGCGCCGCGAGGAAGTAGTACGTGTACATGAACACGTGCACAAAAGAGTTCAAGCATATTATAAACGTCATGTGTGTCTGGGAGGCGTAGGTCACGTTCATCCACAAGTTCCAGGGGACGATCACGTGGTGCACGACGTGTAGCGCGCTGATCTGCTTGTTCTTCTTCCGCAGTACAAAGAACACGGTGTCGGCGAGCTCGCCCAACTTGAAAATGTAAAGCCACCACGACAAGTGCACGATCTCGTGGCTTGCAGGTGAGTCGGTCGTATTGAGGTCCTGCAGAAAGGTGTAGCCGAGGTCCCAGTACGCGAGCTTTACGAAGCGGCACAGAAAAAAGGCACTGAGCAGGGAGGCCACAAGGTTGTAAATTAGGATACAGGTCTTTAGATCAAAGGGCTTGCGTCGTGACATCCAGCGGGGACCAACCACCGTGACGAAGTACACATATGCGGCCGTGATAACGAGGAGCGGCAGTGGATTACCAGTCAGTAGCCACCCTTCTGTCCGATGGTCACGCTTAGGTAGCCACGTGCAATTGGCATTGTCAGTGAAGAACTCAATCGACAAAGCTATCTCAGGCGCCATGAAACGTTGTCCCCTGCGAAGGTCGGAAGAAGCCAGCAGTATCCGTTCCTCGCCCGTTCCACGGCTAGATTCCTGCAGGATCACAAAAGAACACTTCTCACAGCAGTGCTTTCACCTTCTTATGTTCAGAGTGATTATAATTGCGACCATCATCACCACGCTGAAACACCATGCGACTTCTCTCGTTTTCTATTATCATGACCTTAGTCGAAAAACGGACACACAAAAACCGCACGCTGGCAACAAATTCCTTCATGAAACCTTGTACTGCACCCTTCATCACTTCACTGCTCACAAAGCACTCAGGCAATAGTCTACCAGAAAAGATCTCTTGTCTCGTGGAGAAAGAAAACACACACACACACACACACACACACACACACACACACACACACACACACACACACACACACACACACACACACACACACACACACACACACACACACACACGCACGCACGCACGCACGCACGCATGCACACACACACGCACACACACACGCACACGCGCACACACACACACACACACACACACACACACACAGTTGCATGCAGTATATAGCTCTACGAAACATGGAGAGGCAAGTTGCTTTTCACATATTTTCACATATTCGCTTCCGCTTTTGATGCTATGAGATCACCTCAAGGGTCGCGTGCGCCGTAGTCGTCAGCCGCCGGCGCCGGTGTCCGTAACCACTATTGCAGCAAATGAGAAAAAAAACTCGGCAAATAAAAACTAGCAAAGACAAAATGGGACTCGAACTCGGGACCTCTGCGTGCAAGCCCGGCATTCTATTGCAGAGTTAAGCTGGTGCTTGAAAGTTTGTGGAACTGGCCTTAGGCAGACTTGATGTTGCGAACTTGATGTTTCTATGACTAGACCGACACTCAAAAGCCCTGGTTCACCAAAACATTAAAACGCCTAGAAAACAAAAAAAACGCCTCTTACGTTCAGCCAAACATAAGGGAAGCCAATGCGCATGGGAAAAATACTATGTAGCCAAACATGACTACCTAGGAAAGATATGCGAAGCAAAACACTCTTTCTATAACTATAACTTGCCGACCATTCTAAAAAGTGATCCACGCATGTTTTTTTGAAATTATCAACCCTCACCCCACGCAGTCTACTAACTTCACCGACGATGCCGGCAGAAATGTAAGGGACGTTGATTGTGCAAACATCTTTAATAGCGCATTTGGATCAGTGTTCACAAAAAAAAACATACCTTTCATTTTACATGCCGACTTCCACTATCGAACTCTTGATGCCACCCATCACATTTTCCGTGTCTGGTATAATATCTATAATTAACAACCTAAAGCTGTCGTCCTCCGCGGGTGTAGACAATATTAACTCCAAGTTCCTTAAAAACACTGTAGATGTCTGTGCCGAATATTTATGTTTATTGTTTTCGCAGTCACTTGCCACAGGCCAACTGCCCGACGATTGGAAAAAAAAGGGAAGGTCATTCCAGTCTTCAAAGCTGGTAACAAAAACTCGCCTCTAAATTATCGTCCCATCTCATTAACTTCAGTGCCTTGCAAAATGATGGAACACGTCATAATCACTCACATTATCAGTTTTCTTGACAAGGTTAATTTTTTTCATCCTGCACAACATGGCTTCCGAAAAGGGTTTTCATGCGAAACTCAACTAGCACTTTTTGTTCATGACCTTCATTCCAATCTCGATAATAACCTTCAAACCGACGCCATATTTCTAGATTTCACCAAAGAATTTGATAAGGTACCTCATAAACGCCTGTTACTGAAACTTTCCCACTTAAACTTACACCCCGCAGTCTTAATCTGGACCCAAGAATTCTTACATAACCGTTCCCAATCTGTCCTTGTAAATGATCAGCTCTCCAGCTTTATTCCGGTTACATCAGGTGTCCCACAGCGTTCCGTCCTTGGCCCCTTGTTATTTCTAATATATATTAACGACCTACCAACGAACTTAACTTGTAGCATACGCATGTTTGCTGATGACTGCGTTTTGTACCGCACAGTAATGAATGTATCTGATCAAATTAGCCTCCAAAGTGACAATAACCAAGTGCAGCGTTGGTGTGAACGGTGGCAAATGGAACTTAATCCTAACAAATGTAAACTTGGGTCGTTTCAGCGTCGCCATAACCCGCTCACCACTTCCTACGTAATCTCTAACACTCCTGTTCAACTTGTGCAATCCTACAAATACCTTGGCCTAACTTTGTGCAGTGACCTAACTTGGGCTGAGCACATCCGGACTATCATCGCAGCTGCTAATCGTACTCTCGGCTTCCTAAAACGTCATCTGCGCAACACACCCCGCCATGTTAAATTATTAGCATATCAGTCCCTCGTAAGAAGCAAGCTTGAATATGCATCGTCAATTTGGAGCCCACAACACGCGTATCTCATTGCTGCACTCGAATCACTTCAAAACCGTGCTACTAGATTCATTCATTCCTCATATGCCTATCACATTAGCGTGTCATCTTTAAAAGAAGAAATTGGCCTGTCCCCTCTATCTTCCCGCCGCCGCATTGCCACCCTTTGCTTGTTTCATAAACTTTTTCACAGCCCACTTGCAATCAAACCTTACATTTCCCCCCCATTTCGCAGGTCATATCGCATTGGCCATGTCTTTCAAGTTGCCCGTCAAAGTTCCCGCACAGTTACTTTTGCTGCCTCATTTTTTCTTCGTGCAGCAAAAGACTGGAATGACCTCCCCCACCATATTGCAGCAATCACCTGTTCATCAACATTTATGCATAGCGTCACAAGCCATTTTTCAAGCTAATTCATGGCTTTTTTGTACGTTTTTTGTAACCCCACCCCTTATGTAATGTCCCCCTGGGGACCTTTAAGGTAATAAAATGAAAATGAAAATGGAATGAAATGAATGTAATCCAGTAAATATGAACAACAAAGTGTTTCAGAACGGCAAACGAACAACCAGGTGTCACGCAATGCAAATTGTGTAACGAGTGAGTCATCGGATGCTCCTACCCCCAGTACAAGAGCTTCAGGCATAATTCTTCATCGTCGTCAGCCACATCAACAAATAATTGCACAAAATTTCTTGCGAGCGTGCAGCGGTTACCACGCTTCTCGGAAGAATGACGAAATGTGGCATAGTGAATGTCTACCAACTACACAAAAATACAAAAATTATGATTTCTTGTGTAGTGGGTACCCTGCAAGTGTCTTGTAGAGGTTACCCAAAGAGAGCTTAAAAAAGGCCGTTTTTCCAGCTTTCAGTTTGACTGTGCTGCACGTTTCGCGCAAGCCGGGTGGTTTCATTCATTTTTTTTGTTTGCTGTTTCGAAAAATTATCAGTACTTTTCTATGACTCAATTGACACTCTGAAATGTTTAACTGGTGTTTTTGTCCAATTAATGGCTGCAAAATATTCAGGAGTTGAAGGCCAAGATCTATGCCAAAACCCGAGGCCCTTACCCCAGTTTATATGGCGTCCTGTAACTTCAGTGAGACATTTAGAAATTCTTAGTGACGCTTCAAGTCTTCATAAGAAGTACTACATATCGCAACATCGTCAGCATATGCAAATAGTTCGACCTCTGAGGATTGTAATCTAAACCCGCTAATGATATGGTTCTGAAGTATCACCAGACATAATTTTTCGGTATATATGCAAAACAATAATGTACTAACCTTGACGCACTGATCGCTCAATTTTAATGGCCTGGGCGGGGGGGGGGGGCGCTATGTCTCTAGGCACACATGTAGGGCACAGCACAAAATAATAGACAGTTATAGTATACCGGCCTTACGGGATACCGGCTGTACCGTGATAGCGGGATGGTAGTGTGCACGGGCAGATACGTACGTTACCCGTACCGCTTACCGTACTCACGCTATTTTTTATATTTAACGTTACCGTGTTATCGTACCTGTACGTAACATACGTAAAACATGGCGGCGCTCTCGGACGCCCGCTTCGAAGTGATTTTGGCGTTGTTGTTGAACAGTTAACTTCGCAGCAAATGACTCTTTAAAGTAGCTTCGCTTGCTTTCAGTTAGCTTCGATAACCGAGTATTACGGATAAGTTGGCGTTAATTTTGAGATAGCTTCCCGTTTTGAACGTCTCTAGTCCTAACTACAAAATCGATGTAAACAAATCGGCAACATAAATGTTTTTGCGTTTAGTGCGTGGTTCATATTTATTTACTTTTAATATTACTAAAATAAACTTGTAACAGTGCTTCGCACTGTGACACAGGCAGACGTGTTTGGCGCATAGGCCACATTTAGGGTTCGCAATCATCGAGCGGTATGTGGCGTTGTGCTCGCGAGCGTTTATTACCATTATCATCATCATGCTTAACGTGGTAGCGCCAGCAGTAACGTTCGGCGGTGGTGCTGGCTGGTTGCACATGAGATATCAGCGGTCGTCTTTGGCGTGTGGGGGTGGGTACGAACGGTTGTCTTCCGCGGTGGGTTCATTAGCCCCGAGAAGTTGGAGTGGCGCTGCCTGGCGGATGACGTCACGGCACGGACTCTTCGATGCCAGCCGCGGTGCGCCTACGCTCGCGTCGTGCGCTGTTCCGCGGTTTGCGACCGCTTTTTGCTTGTCCCAAGCTATGAAGGAAACAGAATTGATAAGGTTTCAGGTAAAACAATAAAAGGTTTGCTTTTGCTTCTGCACAATCGTGTAGCAATGTCAAAGGAGTGAAAAGGTCTGTGTGGCGCTGCTAACCCCGATGATGGATGCCATTCGTGGCCTCCAGCCGCATTCCGACGGGTGTGAAAATCACGTCACACAAAAGACGACACACAAAAGAAAGAAGACTCAGGACAACCTGTGTTCTCCTCTTTTTTTGTGCGTCCCCTTTGCGCTGGGTTTTTTTTTTTTACATCATGAAGAAAAAAACGTTCTTTTAGTTTTTCTGACGTTTGTGTTGAAAGCTTTGCTATCAGCGGTGCTCTCACGTGAAGCTCCAATTAGGGTTTGTGATGCGGTGGTAGAACACTTCAGTATTTTACACAAATCAGGGTATATGACTACATACTCTCTGGCGACTGTTCAGATGAAACCTGTTCTTATATATTATCCCGGTAAATGAGAAATATCTCATTATTGCTGAAATAATTGTGTATGTGGCAGTGTTGTTTTGTTTAATTGACGAATATGTTAAGTGAGGGCTTATGACAGCCATATTCATGCAATGTCTCCTGCTGGAGCAAGTGCAGTTCTGTCAAATCATTCAGATTATTCCGAGATGTGGCGTATATATAGCTTGTATACGCTAAAGCTCAATGTATTTAGTGAATTGAAAACGTCCCCAGTTTTATTTATGATACTTCGGCACAGATATTTCCTAATCCCGGAGTCTATGCCTAGTTGTAATAACGTTAGTACCACTTAGCACATTTTTTATCCCCTATTTCGTGGTATACACGAGAAAAAGAAGGAACGCCTTCTCCTGCATCACCATTTTCACAGTAAATCTTCCTTTCGGACGGTAGCCTGCCGATCCTAAACTAAATAATGGAAACTTCATACAGCTTCAAGAACTTTCACTAGTTGTGAAACCTTGCCTTTTGTATCTTGTGAAATTTGCGTCGCGAAATTGAGGTGTACTCACAACGTATATCGCTAAAGAGCGTGTACATGGCGGGCGCAGAAAAAGCCTACAAGGGCCGGCGGAGCAGGCGAGTCCTTGCCGTGACGTCAAACCACCGCGACCACAGCGACGCCAGTGTTCGTTCTCGGGGCTGATAGCTGGACGGCACCGCGGGTCAGTTTAGCGTGAGTTTAGCGTTGGCGGCGCCACCTTCGCGCTACCTTGTGTTTGTTGTTATGTTGATTGAGTGCGTTTCAATGTTGTGTAAAGTTGTTTTAACATGTTGAGTGGCGTAATTCGATTCGGCTGACACTATCGTCACCATAAAAGAATGAGCTGTAAAAGAACGCGTTCAATGAATGTGTTGTTTTGATCGTTTCAACCGCGTCTGTTGTGTCCGCTCGCTCCGAGAGCGCGTGCTTTGATCAGAGACCCCACAACACCTTCAGTGCAAGCTTTGGTACCTTTTCCACCAACAATTTCTCTCTCTTTCTTTCTCCCTCTATATACTCGTTGTATCGCCCATTGAGTTATTGCTTGATTCTTCGGACAGATCGGCGCACGTCATGTGGTAGTGAAGCAGAAGGGAAGGAAGATGCAGGCGACAAAAAAGAAAACGAAAATGGCGCATGAAATTTCATGATGATGATAATCATTTATATCTAGGACGCACGTGAAAATAAAGCTGTCAAGGTAAGGGTGGAGAGGGGTGCCAGTTTGGAGGGCATCGCATACTGACTAATTTATTGCATTGCTACCAATCTCCATTCACGTATCGTTCGGAGGAAAACCTTTAGTTCCTTCTTGCATATGACCAAGACGCCACGGATTTAGTTTTGACAGGCAGTGGGTAACAGCGGCTATGAACTCGACTTTAGATTGTAGGCCTGATCGAAAAGCGTGAAGACTGGGTAGCGTGAGCAAAAAAGAAAAACAGTGCAAACAGGTGAGCTTTCAAGTCTGGTGAAGGAGGCACACAGAAGTAAAAAAAATAAGTGGAATATATACCCGGGACAAATCCAAATATATTGCTACTGCAGACACATTTATTTTCCGTGGTATTGCGGCTCTACGAACTGATTTTGTTTAATAAAACGTGTTTGTTTGTTCGTAAATTATGGTACACTGACAATGCACCGTTTGATGAATTTAAGAAGCAGCAAGGTCACAATACAACACGCATGTAGTCATACTTATATACGTAGACATAAAATCACTGACAGCAATCTCCTCGCTCGCTACTTTGGTTCTGAGAATGGTATTTGTGGCGCCCTTGTCTTTCTCGTCAGCAGAAACGATATCACGTGACATGTGTTTCAACTTGGAGGTGATGGCTTTCAAAGGCAATAATTTTAATGTTCCTTGAAGACGCGTGTGACAGACCCATTTCATCAAGCGCAAGAAACCTTAGCAAGCACCACCTTCCGTCATCTTAATTATCCCTACACTCTTCTCTATGCATTATTCTTGTATTTACAGCAGGCAGAACAAATTATCCAGACTTACCTCCTATAAGCACCTCAACGGAGCGTGGCTTAAACTCGCCGCCTAGTTTTCTAAAAGAAGGATGGCGGGGCTAACGTCAAGCGACATCACCACATTAAAACGATATAAACGATAGAATAGCCAGCCGCGTTCACCAAATTTTCGCAGCTGTTTTGGACGTCGTGATTGGTCGTCATGGGCAAAGACAAATGGCCACTCTTGATACAGCTGCACTATTCTGCCGTCGTGCACCTGTGAGTGCTCTCTGGAACATTGATCGTTGTATAGAAAATTCGCATCTGCTATCCGCAATGTCTCCATGTTTCTCGTAATAAGCGAAAAACCGCCAGGCCTGCGTGGGACGCGCAGCACAGTCACAGCGAAAGCTGTAAGAGCGGCCTTTCAGAGCCTTTCGAAACACTCTTTGGGTAACTGCCACACGCACACTTGCAGGGTACCCACTACAGCATATCATAATGTTCGTGTAGTAGGGAGGCATTCACTATACCGTCCTTTAGCATTCTTGAGAGAACCATGGTACCGGTTGCAGACAGTGTGCGTTATGCTTGTTTGTTCTCATTTTATCAAAAACTTTTTTCAAGTGCCCTGTGAATTGGTGGGATGGGCCTGGAACCTGCCTATGCTTTCAGCCAATGGTTGCTGGCCCTTAGCAGCTTCATCGTCTCGCTTCACCACCCCAAAGGTTCTTTTTTTTTACTTTGCGTACAACAAGTTTCTTGTACAAATAAAACTTCATTTGTGATAACTTCACGGTAATTCTGTAGATCTTGTGTGTTTGTGTGCTTGCTTCTGCGTAAGATTTTACGCACGAATTACTTCCACGATTAAACTTCTCTACAGGGAGGGTCAATGGCATGGTATAAGATATACAGTCTGCATCTCACGCCGTTGCGAGTTCCAATTCTGTATAAAGTGCAAGCGACACAGCTGTGGGTGAGCCTGTACTTTTAGGGGCGAAGCTCCTTATGGCGTGGCTTGTGCGTCCCTCGTAGTACGTAACCACCAGTTGCACATACCCGAAATAGCGGTCCTTACAATTTTGACCTTTAAGGTGGTTCCGGTGAGAGATTTCTTCTGTGCGTTGTTGACAGTAAAAGATAGTGCTCAATGCACATGTTAATGGCTGCTAAGGGGGAATGAGAGACAGGAGCATTCGGCTTTTAGGTAACGCGCACGCTGCGAGCCCCATTAGCAGCTATTGGCATGTACATTGAGCACGATCTGACAAAAAAGGGTTGCTACGTTATACTCGCTGGGTGTAACCTCCTTGGTTTTAGAAAGGTTAAGCGAGCGTTGGGCCGCATAGCCATGATTACAGTGAACTGGTATATACCATGAACTCGAGGTGGTTAAAGGTGGGAAGTAAACCCGAAGCGCAAGCCGTAAGTGTGCATGTGCCACCTCCCGTTTAGTCCTTGAAATGTCCGCTGGATGGCGGTGCTTCTATATGGAGAATATATGATGAAAAGATGCGAGATGGTGGTACTTGGAGTGCTGAATAGATGGACGAACGGACACACAGACAGATGCATGGATGGACGCATGAACGGACGCAGGCGCGGATGCATGGACGAACGCAGGGACGGACGCACGAACAGACGCACGCACGGACGGGTGGATGGATGCATGGACGGTTACACAGTCGTAAGCAGGAACGGACGGAAGCAAGAACGAATGGACGGACGAATGCTTCGACCCACTCCCCATCAGTCACTCCGTGGATATGCTGCCATTTTTTTTCCTAAATATTAACCAACTGGGGCTGCTGATCGCTGCATTCAAATTACACATGTTAAATTCAATTATTTCACTTTGTTATTGTAAAGTTGGAGATAGTTACAATTTCAATCGCACCTGTTACAATCAGTAATGAAACTTGCCAAATTACAGTGATGCATACCCACCTGAGTATTTCCTGTCGCCACCGTGCTTGACTCGAGCTTAAACAGCAACACAGTAAGAATTGAGTGTCGCTTACGTTTAGCGCACAAGAAAACGTCTAGTTGTGGTCAGACATCCATACAGGCAGAATATAAGGATTCCGGTCAGTCGCCGACTTGTTTTCAAAGCCAGTTAGCCTGTATTGCTTTGTTATTGCTGGGAAATTCGCGACGCTGTCTATTTTTACAGCTGTGTGATAATTGAAATGAAACTCAAGATGGCCGTCACCCGCTTAGCTGTCTGTTTGACTATCTATGGCAAGTTAGAACATATGCAGGGAAAACCTTCAAAGAATACGGAGTAGGATGGAGAGCACTATAGAAGAAAAGTACGATCCTTAACAAGGTTAAACAATCTGCCTGGCTATCCTTCAATGAGGAATGGGTAAAAGCGGGATTGATAAGGAGAAAAGAAAAAAAATCTGCATTGCATAGCGTTTCATTCTATACCATTATCTTCACAAACAGGCTAACGCTGTTGAAACACATCCAGGTGACAACCGACATCGGTTCCCGGGTGACAATGCTTTACGTGAGATAAAGTATTTTGGATCTTGTACTAACGTCATCGTAACGCAGTGAAGTTAAGCTTTACGTTTCAGATAGTTGCTATGTTCAAGCATAGAAGCATATAAGTTTTGATTAATCAATATGTTTGTCACATGAAGAAGCACTTCTTCGTCCACATAATTCTCTTGAATACCTAATATGTAAATCGCTAAACTACATTTCACAGGACATTACATAAGAATGTAAGCAAACGACACAATGTCAATGTCTTCAAACATTACTTATTTGAAGATAAAAATTAAGTTAAACACTTTTGAGAAAAATTTCGACACGTTACCTTCAAGCTAGACCACGCAGCTAGTTCAAATCCAAAAGACTTGAAGAAATAAAAGGCCTTTTTTTACTTTCAAAAAAATGATGGAGCTAAACTTTCTTCTTTGTGTAGGCCTGAATATAAAAGAGCATAAACCACACGAAGAACAAGATCGCCTGCGCTGCCTCGAGCCACACGAAGAGTCCCAAGTAGTTTCCCTTGGAGAACACCATGCCAATGGCGTGCACAAGCAAAAGGACAAATTGTGAAATCTGCATCAGCGTCATATACTTCTTCCACCAAAGTAGCCGCTTGTAGGCGGGTCCAAGCGCCGCGAGGAAGTAGTACGTGTACATAAATACGTGCACAAAAGAGTTCAGGCAACTGATGAACATCTCGTGCGACTGGGCGCCGTACGTCACGTCCAACCACATGTTCCAGGAGACGATCACGTGGTGCACTACGTGGAGCGTGCTGATTTGCTGGTTCTTCTTGCGAAGCACAAAAAACACAGTGTCGGTGAGCTCGCACAGCTTGAATATGTAGAACCACCAGGACAAACGTACAATCTCGCGGCTCGCCGGTGTGTCGACCGTGTCGAGGCCCTGCAGAAATGTGTAGCCCAGATCCAAGTAGGCGAGCTTCGCGAAGCGGCACAGAAAGAAGGCGCTGAGCAGGGAAGCCAACAGGTTGTAAACCAGGATGCAGGCCTTCAGGTCGAAAGGCTTGCGGCGAGACATCCAGCGGGGACCGGCCACCTTGACGAAGTACACGTACGCCGCCGTGATTGTGAGGACTGGCAGCGGATTGCCTGTAAGCGGCCAACCTTCTGTCCGATGGTCGCGCTTCGGCAGCCACGTGCGGCTGGTATCATCAGCGAAGAACAGTGTAGACAATGTTTTGCTAGCCGCCATCGCACGCAGTCCAGGTTGAGTGGCAGAAGGAAGGTGGCACTATACGTACCTCGGTTGAAGACCTGCAAGATCACAAAAGCACGCTGCTCACGGGAGGACTTTCGCCTTCTTCTACACAAAGTGATTCAACTGGCGACGCATCGCGCATCGCCGCGTCGAAGCGCCAGATCTTCCTATTTTGGCCATAACTCTCTATCTATAGCGATGGCAGTACCGTATGAGAAAGCACCGGGAACGTTCATACCCGGTCCGCGCAGTGCACAGGTCCGAAGTTTTATGAGCCGTTTGGGGGCCAGAAAAAATAAGCGCACAGTCACGAGGCTTCCACTCCTTCTTTCCAGACAGCCCAGCCCGCCTTCTTTGTACGAAACAAGGATGAAAGGTGCGTTCGCTAGAGGCTGTCAGATGTTACAGTGTCGGCATTGTGGAAGTTCCACGCAAGCCTTGATTGGGCGCAGGGAACGGAGGCGCTGGTGCATCGTGACACGTGAGGAACTGAGAGGGGTGCTTCGGTGGCTCAGCACTCGTTAGAAAAAAAAGAGAAAAAAAAACGGAGCTGTCAAGGTACGCGTGTGTCTGGTAGAAAGACGACGGTCCCACCCTTTGGGCTGAGCACACTGACCGATTTATCGTGTTACTACAGACCTCTGTTCCCGTCTCGTCGGGAGGAAAATCTTTAGCCTTTTCCTGTGCGATCTCGACGCCACGGTTTTAGCCCTGACAGGCAGTAGGTAAATTTGGCTATGACCTAATTCGTAGATAGTACGCTTGTCTGAAAACCGTGAAGAGCGCGTTGCGCGAGCAAGGAAGAAACTGCATTCAGTTCAGTTTTCGTGGCTCGTGAAAGAGCAAAACGGAAGAAGAAATAACTACGATGCATAGCCATGGAGCGTCAAGATTACCCTGTACACTGAATATAATTCGCTTTGGCTTAAGTACTGTGGCATAACGAAGTGATTATTGCTTTTGCAAAGTGAGTTGCTGCTGATAAAATATAGCAATCTGACTACATTTTTTATGTAACTAAGTAGACATACGGTTATTACGCCGGTGTATTCTTCCTTATTCTCGTAGATTCTAAATCGTCAACACAAGTCTCTTTATTTGCTCTTTTGTTTGGCTAGATATTTTTCGCGCCCCGGTTTCTGTCATCAGCGAAAAGTTAAACATTTCACCCGTGTTTCATGGCTCCTTATTTTTATATGGTTCCTCAAACAGCACATTAGTTCAAGAGCAAGTGATGGTTGTGAATGGCAACACTTCTGGCGTAATGATCACTGATGACGCCTGCTGCGAACTACTTCCATGAGGCTCAAGAACGCTTAGCGCCTGCCATGACCTTCCGACATCCTGATGATTCCACACGCTCCTCCCCATTAAGGTTGTGTTTGCAGCGTTTATCGCGACTTACCTTCCGTAAGCGGCTATACGAAACGCGGCTGAATCTCCCGGCGAGGTGTCCTAAAATTATGACGACGGCGCGAACGTCACGCGAAATTGCGTAATTGTAACGATTTAAATGAGGGAATCGCCATGTTGACCGCACTTCTACTGCTGGTTTGGGCGTTGCCATTGTTCGTCATACATAACTCTAAATGGCGTTAAACATAGCTGCACCATTCGGTTGTCGTTCCAGCTCACTCTGTCCGGGACATCGTTTTGTTGAAGAGTCGCATTTGATATACGCAATGTCTTTATTTTACCCCTAATAAACAATGAATAATTAAACCCGAAGTGGGTTCAGACTTTGAGATGTATACGGCATCATGTCCTTTCTTCATTTCTTTAGAGTATCACTTATCTGATTTGGTCTCAGCCGGAACTGAAACATTCTGTTTGCTACTCTACGTTAGGGAGAAGAGGAAGGAAAAGAAAGACTAGAAGAGAAGCGGTGATGAAGAGGAGGCGTGCAAAAATAAAGAAAGAGACGAAAAAGTGAGGATTTGGAGTATTCTGAACAGCCCAGTAGGCTGCTGCCACGTGAGAATTCCACTCAAGCCTTGATAGATTGATGGTTCGAAGACACTTTAGAACAGCATTCTAATACTGTCTATTTCGGCAAGGGCCTGTCTTCAGGGTGTGCCCACATGCTGTTGAGCTGCGGCCTGTGCGTGCTGTAGCGAGGGCAGTGATGAAGAGCGTGCTGATTTGTCTACTCGTTGCCGCAGTGGTTGCAAGTACCGCTGTCTTACATGCATATTCGGAAGGCAAAAACTGTTGTGAAAGTGGCACAAAACCACAGTCGACAAGCTTTTCGTCTTAAGCTCACAAGGACGAAGCAGATGGGGGCTGAGATCAAATGGATGTGCCAAGGCTCCTATTGGCTACGAGCTGGGTGGAGGGGGGTATCTATTTAATACGTCAAAAAAGTGCTCTTTGCGTAAAAGTACTCCGCGGCTGTATACCTTCATCAACTGATGCGTCAAAGGCACAGAAGCTGCATTAGAGATTACTCACACACATTGAAAGAACCATTTGCTGATACGAAGACTGCGCTAAGCGTCTTTGGCAGATATATTCTAATCCCAAACGTAAACGGTATTTAGCAAACAACAAATCAAAGATAATAAACGCTATCAACTAGTTCTTTCTAAGTTGCCTCTATTCTAAACTTTTCTTCGAAAGTAGGTGGCTCTAAATAAAAGAGAGGGAGAGAGAAATAGATGAAAAAGAAAGGCAGGGAGGTTTATTCGATAATGGTAACCACATTGCTACTATGCGAAGGAATGAGCGAATAGGGGTCGGAAAGAGGACAGAAAAAGATTGAGTATCCCCTCCCTCCCCCTCCCCCCCCAAAAAATTGCCTCGTATATATAGAGGCCAAAATTAAGTTTCCTTTTGCCTAAATGCGACGGATTTTGTTCATAATGTGTGCATTAGTATGGGCCGTGAAAAAACAAAGTAATCTGAAAAAAGTTTCTGTACTACATGATAAAATCATTCGTTTAATTTATAATTTTCCATACAGACATAACATTCATCATTTGTTTATTTAATACACCATTATTAGCGCTTTCAACTTATACAAATATAAGCTGCAGCGATACTGTAAGATTGAACAAAAAAGACGTTTGTGAACATTATCAGAGTTAGCTGATATTCAATCTTACAACTCACACTACAAACATTATAATCAGCCTTTTTGATTGATTGATTGATTGATTGATTGATACGAGGGGTTTAACGTCCCGAAACCATCATATGATTATGAGAGACGCCGTAGTGGAGTGCTCCGGAAATTCCGACCACCTGAGGTTTTTCAACGTGCACCCAAATCTGAGCACACGGGCCTACAACATTTCCGCCTCCATGGAAAATGCAGCCGCCGCAGCCGGGATTTGATCCCGCCACCTGCGCGTCAACAGCCGAGTACCTTAGCCACTAGACCACCACCGCTGGGCATAATCAGCCTCTTTGGGTACTTCCTCACACAAGAACAAATTATGGTGTGCAAAGAGTCTCTTATCCGTTACCGTTACAATTAAACAAGCTCCATTTTGCGGGCATTGAAATTACAAACATTACACAAGCACAGCTTCGAGAATTTTCAATTAATTCTAACTGTTAAAGCACAGAATGAGCATTTACCCCCTTATGTGTATCATGCAATGTGTTGCCATGCTCTGTGCCTCTTTTCTATTCTGTTTTTACTGTTCTCTTTTGTCATATTTGCACAAAGCTCATCAAGATTACACAACCTGTACTGCTTCCATTTTAAATGTCTCTATTATATGTGCGTTCATATATTTGTGTAACTAAAGTGAGTTACTGTGACCATTATAAGTATTCTGTCGCCACCACTTTCTCTGCCTGATGTAATTGGGGGCTGAGAACTTAGTCAAGTGGCCTGTCGCTTGTTTTCTCACCCCATACATCAACTGGATTGGGTTATTATAACAATTGGGTTAGTAATAAGAATGATTTATTATTATTATTATTATTATTATTATTATTAATATTATTATTATTATTAATATTATTGACCAAGCGGTTATCGCGTTACGCGGCTGAGTGCTTCCAATTTATTTAAAATTTGAAATTTTCGCATTTCTATGTAGCCATGCTTTGCTCACTTAAATCAAACAGTTGAATGGAAGGGAATAATCTGGAGAACAGACTAATGTTCCATTTTTTTAAAGTGGGTCTGGTGTCCAGGATAATTTTCTTAGAATCGGAACATGACTGACAAAACAAACAAAAATAAAAGAAGCGGTGGAAAGAGCAAGCGCTGCTGTGAACCTTCCCTGTATTCATCACTGTGGGCAGACAATCCGTTGAAGTAGACGTTCTCGTATCACTCATAACTGTCGTACTAAACACAATATCTAATCACTTAAACACAAACGTCTTAATGGCAATACTAGCTAAGAAAAAGAAAGTGTATGAGTTACTCTTTCGTTTTTTCGTTACTTGTAATGTATGTCGCTATTTTAAAAGAGGACGTCTTCTGAGTCCGAGGGCTCTCCTGCGAGAGTATACAGTGATTTCACGAGAGAGTTCATGCGTCTAAACAGAGTCGTAAACATGACAGACCAGGGTTCATAAATAAGAATCAAATTATTTTCCTTTAGTGTGGGCTGTGCAAAGCTGAAATGATATCGGCTAAAAAATCATAAAGATTTGGAAAGAGCAATTAGTCAGGCACTCGTCCGCGGTATATTTACCTTTCTTTGCTTTTGCTGCGGGTTCCGAGCCGTAATGCGCAAAAAGAAATGGCAAACCTCGCAAATGAGAAAATTATTTCTAGCGTTGTAGGGTCCTTCGAGCACCATGTACATGTGACCCTTCCGAAGCTCAGGCAGCCGCTGTAGTATTGCAAGAACTTGCAACGACAGCTTGTAGGCGGTATTGCTATACTGACCAAACAGCGACAGCTGCATATCCAACCTAATGCATACCAACGTCCGTCTAACTGTAGAGGTGGGTGTATGGTCAAATTAATTTTTTATCCCATTAATACGCTGGAAAAGAACGAAAACAAAAAATTACCTGTACAGTCACTGTTCTGGCCCCTGGAATAAATTTCATGGTATTCTTTGTAACATGCCAACAAGAAAACGAGAAAGCCTTCGGTAATTTCTTCTACGCTGAACTCAATTAGTATAGAGGGATAATCAGTATGTCTAGCTGCAGATGGTGTGTCGCAAGTTGCAGTCGTGCCACATCGCTGTTATTCGGGCTATATTGGTTTTTGTCACGTGATGCTAAAATGACAGGGACAGGCGTAATAAGGCGTCATTGGTTGCTTGGGGAGCCAGACAAACCACACAAAGGGAAGGTGCTCACCTTTTGTCGTTTACGTGTCCGAAGGACGGTCTATTAGTACTCTTTTGGGCGTGACAGTTTAATTTTTGCACAGACAACGGATTCCCGGGATGGGAGTTTGCTGTGTCCTGTGTTTTTTTTTTTTGCGCATTTCTATCTAACAGTGACTGATATGAGACTGTATTGCGAGCCTTGGTTACTCTAATGATTTTCCGCGTCACTGTTGTTGCTTTGAATTTCTGTTAATGACTACATTTTTCTGCTGCGGCCACATTTAATTCCCTTTTCTGAAAAGTTATGAAGGTAATGAAACGACATAAAGTGAAGAATGTCAAAATTAGCTCATATTTCTGTTTATGCGCCGTACAGATGTTTCATTTCCATTTTAACCACATATAATACCTATAGATAGAAATATAGAAAAACATTTTGGCACATGTGATTGCAGTAACCTCAAATGGGAGGGTGCTAGGATCCTATAGGTTCGACTCCCGCTTGTTCTGAATTCTTGTTACACATTTATCTAGTTTTCATACGATGTGATAATTTCTATTAGTTCAGCCATTGAGGGACCATGGTTCAGCTATGGTTAGTGATGAGACGCGTCGACAATACTGGGACATATAACGTGGTAACAGGCGCTTTCCACTTAAAAAAGGAAAATCTACGTCCGAGTAACATTGCACTCTGTATGAACGTGTAAATTTTTCGAGACGCGGTGCGCCTGTTATCTGTGCCTCAATTTCAATTCCTGTGTTTCTGACGTCAATGAGTTCGCTTACAACTGTGTCATCGCAACGACAGATGCAGAGTATAGCCCTAGCACTCGAATCAGGTCACCAATGAATATCATGTCGACCCAGATAAGACCGCAAAAGCATGCTCTTGACTGCTTCATTATTAGATACGAAGCAGCTGTTTGACTCACGCGTGTAACACCGTACGTACGTGCGTCCTTACGAACGCATGACAACGCGTTCTCCTCGCCGTAGGTGTTGGAGCGGTGCCAAGTAGGTCACGCCGCAGCTGTGCGTTGGCGTCACGCTCCCCTCGCAAGCTTCTCAGACAGGTGCGTGCTGATGTCATTCTCTCCCTCATCTGCAGCACGCTCGCCACAGCGCCCGCAGCTGCCGGCTCCTCTACCCACTGGCAACGCACTTCTCTCTCACTACAAACACTCCGACGCCTGCAACGCTCGACCGCACGCCGAGTAGTAATGCTCTTTTCGATCGTTTCTCTGCTATCAAACCCAACCCGCCTCCTGTGTCTCCGTGTCAAGTAAACCTTTACTCGAGTAATTGCTACACTGAGTTTTGCTTCAAACATTTATTCCAGCACCCGCGTTGAAGCCCATTTCAACTGGGTCAACGCCATGCGCACTACTGCTGCTTCGCATTCCATCAGGGCTCTCTTCGGGGAGATGGTCCATAGCTTTATTCCATCCGAGCACCAGTTGAGTACACGCCTCGACATTTCAGCTTGGTTTTAGAGGTGAAGCTCCTTATGGCGTGGCTTGTGCGTCCCCTTTGTGGCTAACCACCCCTCGATAATTCTTGAACAGGTCATAGAGGGCAGTACTTGTACTATACGGGGAAAAATTCAAATGGTACGACACAAGAGAGCGTTACTTGTAAAAAAGAAGAATTTACGTCACGCGTATGGAAGGAGAGAGACGATCGCGCGACTACGATTGCGTGTTCTTCGGCGGCGCCATACGCCAGGGTGCCCTCTACAGCACAGTAAAAGCACCGTATTGGCTCGCGTGCGCATTCAGAGGCTCGGCGACGGAGGATAGACAAGGCTGCTGAGAGGCGTGCGCGCAGGGCGGCGGCGGCTCACGCTCGAAGAAGGGACCCTGACGTGCAGGCGTGCGAGGCAGAAGCGCGCCGCAAAGCTGCGTGGCGGAGCCGCGAGGACCCGGCAGTACGACAACGGGAGGCTGAAGCGGCGTGACAGTGACGTGCGGACCAGCTTCGCCCCACTCTCCATCATTCACCCCGTGGATATGCTGTCATTTTTCTTATTCTATATGTATAGTTTCGATCTCTGTTTATTCTGCAAACGAAGCCAAATTAGCGAAACTGCATATAAGATGGGCCTTGGAAACACCCCACCTTCAGTCGCAAAACTGTGTTTCTGTATTGTGTCTGGTGTGTTCGAGAGTTCCCATCTGCGTGCCAAAACACACGTTGTGGGCTCAAGGGATCCCCCATTTAAGATTATGTTACGACATCTCCTCGAGCGTGATCACCCTGCACAGCGTTTGTCTGGCCTTTTGTGCACATCTAGCTTACTCGCTCGCCATTCCCACGCTTCTCGTACCGTGGCTCTTCACACCTAAAGGGGCAGTAAACAACCCCGAGGTCCAAAAATTGTTATGAAGAGAAATATGCGCGCTTGTGCTAAGTGAACATGCTGCCACAAAAATTTGTAAATGCGTGCTACAATAAGGAAGTTACAGTGGTCATAACATCCAATTCAGTTGGGTTCAAACTTTTGCGTGACTTCGCCACCCTTCTCCGCCATAGAGAGGACAAAGGTGTAGCCCTTGTCATGACTCCACCCACATTGCAACGTCACCCGACGTCAGCGTACGTCATCGGCGCACAGTGAACGACCGAGAAGGGCATCCCCGACATGAGAACGCGTTATTGTGGCGCGGCGAGGAGGCGTGGTTCGAGATAAAGTAGCAAGACGCTTCTTTATACCGAAGGCTTTCGTTATGGCAGTACCGTTTCTCCCGGTAGATTTCGGGCTCTAAAAATGGCGGAGTGCAGAATAGAAAAATGTAAATGTGGGCTGCAGGGCCGAAATTGCATTACCGCTTGGCCGAAGCGCCATTTCGTAAAGCAAAGACCCAGTCAACGAGCGCAATGGTACGTCAAGTTGCTCATAGTTAAGCCTGCGTCACTGCGCGTACGTGTGGGTTTGGTCGGAAGGAAGCGGGCACGGGCATTGTTTTTCGAAATGGAGGGTCTGCGCGCCTCAATATTCGGAAAATGTGATGGCCTCGTACTATACTTTACGAATTGGAGAGCTTGTGTGAGGGATGTTAAAGAAAAAAAAAATCAGAGCCTGCTTACTGGCCTTTTACGATCGAACTGACTTTGAAAGGCCAACGGCCACGTCAGGGGCTCTGAACACCGCTCTCCTCTTGCAATATTTACCCCACTTTATTTAGTAGTTTGGGTGAGTAAATACGCCCACACAACTACATAGTTGAGTGGCCTAGTCAATCGTGAACAAATCAGTTTGATAAATGTTTTAATATGCAATAAGCTTTCGAATACTTCACGCACGTTCGCGTCAGCATACGCCGCTTCTAACGCGATAGCGTTGAAGAGCTCGGTTATCAGAAATTCCACAGCCGGTGTTGAGGTCGGTGTCTCTGGTTGTGAGCGAAAAATTGACATCTTGTGCGTGACCGATAAATTGAAAAGAATGCAAGTAAAATAAATAATAAAAATTTATGATTACCAGTGGGCACTGAAACCGGGTCATTTGCATGGCAAGCTTGATTGATTGATTGATTTGTGGGGTTTAACGTCCCAAAACCACTATATGATTATGAGAGACGCCGTAGTGGAGGGCTCCGGAAATTTCGACCACCTGGGGTTCTTTAGCGTGCACCCAAAACTGAGCACACGGGCCTACAACATTTCCGCCTCCATCGGAAATGCAGCCACCACAGCCGGGATTTGATCCCGCGACCTGCGGGTCAGCAGCCGAGTACCTTAGCCACTAGACCACCGTGGTGGGGCATTTGCATGGCAAGCATATGTTTTACCACACATTCATGCGTCTGCTTATGAATACAACGAAATCGACTTGATCTGCTTGGAAATGCAGTCAAATGAACTCTCCTGCTTTACAAGCACACGCGTCAACGTGGAATACCACAGCATTGTCCCGCCGCGGCTGTCTAGTGGCTAATGTACGCGGCTGCTGACAAGCAGGTCGCGGGATCGAATCCACGCTGCGGCGGCTGCCTTTTCGGCAGAGGCGAAAATGTTGAAGGCCCATGTGCACAAATTTGCGTGCACGTTAAAAAAACCTAGGTGGTTGAAATTTCCGGTGCCCTCCACCACGGCATCTCTAATAATCATATGGTGGCTTTGGGACTTTAAAATTGCCATATCAATCATATCGCAGCATTAATGCGTGGTGCATGCGTAAATTGGTATAGGGCGTCAGAACATGTGTTTATCATGATGACTTTATGGTTTAAAGCCAGTCATTCACCACAAACGGCACACACGTTACTGCGGCTACTCTCTTAAGGCCACGTAGTAGGTGCATAGCAAGTTCAAAAACATTTCATGCACTAAGTGTTCGAGCACGCACTAGGGACAGAATATCGCTATCGCGTTCAACTCTTAAAAACGCGAAGCTTAAGCGCCCCCCCCCCCTTTTTTTTTTCTCTCTCTGCATCTGGCTGATTTTACATAATAACAATAATAATAAAATATAATATTAATTTTAACTGGTGCTCCTGATGAAACGAAAAAAGTTAACTAGAATTATTGCATTTACTGAACAGAACATAAACACCACACAGTGATACAAGTGCGCCTGTGTCGAGTGAGTCTGAAGAAACGCCAGGTAAACATTGTTCGCAATCAAAGGTGCACACGAATACGTGGTTCACAAATACGATCGTGCAGTGTCATACGACATGGCAGGGGCTGCTGCTTTAGTCAACGTTGTGTGATTACGCTGTGCGATTTGTAAATCCATGGCGTCGAATTCACGTCACACGTAACAATCAGACAGATAGTCAGCTTCGCAAAAGCTCTCAATGTTATTCGCAGCTGATGTGCCTAATTGTGGAGTGACTTGAAAGATGACCCTTCCTAATGTACCGAACACATTGACAGCCAAGTATACCACTCAAAAAATAGCGTTTAAACGTGGAGCGTTCAGTATATTCACAAGTTTTCACTACGCTTCGCAGTGCAGGAGAAAATAAAGGTATACCCGTTGTGCAAAAGCACGGCTTGCACTACGTGCACAGCTACCCGTCACTTTGGAGCAGCTTTTGCTTATTGTCTCACGTCAAGATGTGACCCGTAGCATATATGTGCCTTTGGAAACATTTAACACTTCGTGCACAATTTTCTGACGCATTTGTGCTGACGCTTTCTTTGCTCTCTAAGTTTTTACGAGTGACTCGCTTGGGTGTAACGATTATGACGTTTCTGTGTGTGTGTGTGTGTTTCTATTTACCTCCGTGCATCACTCATTCACATACTACTTAATTCTACGTCTGCCCTTACCACTTCCCTAGTACATGGTAACAAAACCCTCTTGTGTTTCTTGAGGGAGACGGGTTTGTGTGAACGCCTCTGACTTGCGCTGTAGTTCTACACGCTGCAGTGAATTTACTGTCTGTCTCTCCCCTATTTCATTTCGTTCTCTTCCCTCTTTCAACTTTGTCCCCTTCCCTAATCCCCCAGCGTAGGGTAGCCAGCCGGACGTCTTTCTGGTAAACCTCCCTGCCCTTCTCCCTTTTGTTGCTTCCCCCCTCCAGTTAACATCCCTGCCTTACCGTGTAACATCATTCTCTCTCTCTTCATTACAAACGTCATTTAATTAATTATTTATAACAGAATGATTTGAGACAGAGCACTGAATGCCGAAGAATAATGACGCGGTGGTCTTTTACAAAGTATCAGCGCTTTTTATGTTTATGATCACAACATACCTTAAATATTGATTTGATGTAATACTATTGACTCTACAAGCATTCTAACTGCGCGCAGTTACTCTTAACTTGTGCAGGTTGAGTTTTGAACTCAAGCTGCACTCTGCATCATATGGCCACCAAAATAACATATAGTGTAGCTAGATGGTAAGCATTTAATCTAAAGGACTAAGCGCGCAAACTCCGACACCAGGAAGAAGTCAAGACACCCAAACACCATTGTGCCACGAGCTCTTGTGTTCACGTCTGCACTCTGTTTCTTTTTTTAGAAAGAACATTACCGTCTTCACTTAATAATATTTATTGTTTGTTTACAACGTCTCAAAACCAATATACGATTGAGAGACGCTGTAGTGGAGGGCTCTAGAAATTTCGACCTCCTGTGGTTCTTTAAATGTGCACCTAAATCTAAGCATACAGAGAAGAAACACTTTGGCCTCCATCGAAAATACAGCCGGAATTCGATCCCGCTACCTGCGGATCAGCAGCCGAGTACCTTAGCCACTAGAGCACTGCAGGGGGCCATCATCATCCAATCCAATACAGATGAACCTACCATAATTCTAACTTCTAATTCACTATACCCCAACCTCACGGCAAAAGAAAAGATAAAAGCAGAGCGGTTTTAAAAAGTTTTGCACCCCTTTCTAAGACGTGCATAACGCTTTTTAAGTCACTTTAAAAGGTTCACTTAGGTTGCATAAGGCTTTTTAAATCATTTTAAAAGGTTCACTTACGTTGATTATGTCAACACACAGAGACGTTGTTTCCTTGAGAGGCGCCGTTCACAGGAAACACAGAATAGCCGCAAAGAAAACGGCAGTACTTACCAACGAGAATTCGGCAAGGGCTGCAGCACTTTTCCATGTTATGGGCTTATTAAAACCAGATCCTATAACCACTGTCACCGTATCCTCCAATAGCCAGTGGTTTTATTGTTTTAAGAGTACGCAGAGTTGACAATAGACATTTAGGTATGCGTTGAGAAAATTCAGATTGGAGCCCTTGGTTACGATTGGTGCTGGCTTTCTTTCTGTCAAAAAACTGCCAATCACAGCTTGCTGAAATGGACAGCCCACTTGGTAGTATCCGCCACCGAGGTCAATTGGAAACATGCGGCTATAATGCAAGGCACTACACAAGCTCTTGCGATACTCGTATTGCATTGTTTATTACGGGCTATTTACAAAATCCCGCAGTCCAATGTGGATGCGGCGTTCTACAGACGTATTCTTCGAGTCGCGTTCTGCGCAGAACGTGGTCGAGATGACGCAGTTGACCAATGATGAATGTGTTAGGTATACATATCTCTAAAGAACATGTCAGAAAAAGATATAAATAAGCAACACTTTCTGCATCAATGCCTCGAAAAAAATGAACATTCATAAGGCACTGTCCTTGGGCTTTTCGTCAGAGTTCTAGTGGACGCAGAAGACCTTGTTCGCTTTTTCACACAGACGTGGAGGCAGACAGGAGGCTCCATTTTGTCTCGTCACACTCGCGACACATCGGCAACGGCAATGAAATGAGCATCGTCCTCGGCCGTGCGTCGCAATACTGCGCCTCGTGAGCACAACCACTCCGAGATTCATCACACATCGCTCCTGCTTGTAGAGGTCACCGCGTTGTACTCGCACTACGAAGTCACTAGACTGCCAAAGCCTTTCACACACACAGCGCTGGGGCCCACGGCAGTCCAAATTGGCAAACGTTGGAAGGTCGACGTCGCGTGTTCAAAGAGGCAGCCAGCGCACCGCGCCTGCTTCGCTACCCACAACTAGGTCATTCATCGCCCCCTCCATCGACGCCAACGAAACGTTCGCGTGCCGGTGTTTGACGGACGAGTTTTGGTCGGCATGCGCGCTTGCGTCGTCGTGTGACAAGATATTTCTCACTGAGCCTTCACTCGCTCGACCTTCCAGTGCTCGTCTTGCGAGGAGCCGCCGCACTTGACGAGCCGCACGGCGTTGGACTTGTACGAGCGGATGTAGAAGCTGAGGAACTGAATGAAGAAGATGAGACACTGGGAGAGCATGAACAGCGGCAGCGAGAAGTAAGGCACGCCAAGTGTGAAGACGAGGCACACGTTGCGCACGATCATGACGATGAACTGGACGAGCTGGAGCCGGGTCAAGTAGCGCTTCCACCACAGGTGACGCTGCACCTCGGGTCCCAGGGCGGCGAGGAAGTAGTAGGCGTACATGATCACGTGCACGCTCGAGTTGAACACCGTCTCGAAGCAGGCGATGGAGAAGCCGCCGTAGGTGATGTAGAAGTACGTGCAGAAGGACACGGACACGTGGTGGAAGACGTGCAGGCCGCTCACTTGGTTGAACTTCTTGCGCAGCACGAAAAACACCGTCTCGATGCACTCGGACAATCGCAGCACCAGGTACCACCACGAAACCTGCACGTAAAAGTAGGAGTCATTGTCGGGATCGGGCTACAGTCATGGACATTATGGACGTGTCATGGTCTTGGCGTGCCAGTCGCAGCGCTTAACACTCTGCAGAATACATAACACGAGCAAATACTGCGCAACTGGTGCCGTCCTGGGTGTCGCACTGAAATGTGGGTATCTTGGGCAATGTTGGTAGTTTATAAAAATATGAAACCAAGAGAGAAGTACACACTCATAGGTGCTATAGGAAATTTACGGCATCTGATTGCCCGAGGAACGTATAGAGTAACGTTCGAATATTCAGCAGTGACCGTAGCATTGGAAAAGTAGCCCATTTTTTATGGTCGTACAGCATGGCATGGTAGAAGATTAGACATTGCTAAGTGTGCTTTAAAGTCGAAATATGGTGTAAAAAACTTTAAATAAATAAAATTCCCGACGGTATATGAATACTGCACTGAGCTCGCACAGCCTAACTATTTTCAAACTTCAGTTTTCCGCCCTTGAATTCTCCTGCATGGAAGCGCTTTCCTCCGTCCTTCGTTTCTCTCTTTCTGCCACTCTCCCGTGTAGGGTAGCGAACCGGGTCCAACCTGGTTAACCTCCCTGCGTTTTCTTTGCCTTTCTCTCTCCCATGCAAACTTACTTTTGTTGGACCCCTTACATTCGCACCGAAAAAACGCCACCCCCCCCCTCCCCAAAAAGAAGAAAGAGTACGCAGGCGTTAAGTAGAACGCTTACCTGAAGCAGAATCATAGTAGTTGGTCTAGTGGACAGGTCCGGACCCTGGAGGAAGAGGTCATAGTGGCCCGTGACAAAGGCGTAGTATCCCACGCGCGTTGCTATCGCCAGGTTCGCCAACACCATGGCGGCGTTGTAGCACAAGATGGTCTTGCGCAGCTCGAACGGCTTTGCGTTCTTCATCATGCGCGGCCCCCAAATCTTGACGAAGTAAGCGTAACACGCCAGAACCGTGGTCACAGCCACGGGACTTCCGATGAGCACCCATCCTTCGACTCGTGGGTCCCGGTCCGGCAGGATCCAGCTGTACGAGTCCTTCACGTTCATCCTGAAAAAGCAGACACACACCGAGTTGATGAACATGGGTAAGCTACGCCGTTTATCGATCACTGTAGGACGTTTGTCGCTACGGGCCACAGGAAGTGTTCGAACGTTGAACTTGTGTGATAAATGGATAGTGTGGACGAAAAATTCATAAAGTGACACGTCAGCCAGGTACTGTGTGGGGGAAACATGGGCTATGTTACAAAGATGACAACTTTGACGTTCGAAAAAAAAAAAAAACTCGTGACATTTGTACTCTAAAATGTCGAGAAGTCCCGTGCACTTCTACCC
Source organism: Rhipicephalus microplus (assembly GCF_043290135.1). Classification (NCBI taxonomy): domain Eukaryota; kingdom Metazoa; phylum Arthropoda; class Arachnida; order Ixodida; family Ixodidae; genus Rhipicephalus; species Rhipicephalus microplus. The sequence goes on along the minus strand of NC_134701.1, from coordinate 222,921,136 downwards.
ACACAACATCACCATTTGTACCTTCTCATGTCCGCGCTATGCTTCGCCTTACGTGAAAGCTGTTTAAGTGACTCACCAGGAAGCCCACATTGCAACCCTTGAACCTTGGACTCGTCATTAACAAATGAGCACCTTTCCAAATGTTTTGTTTATGTTTTAATGGCTTCGAAAAAATTGACGTAGTGTATTATAGCACAATGGGACTATTTACACTTTGAAGACTGTCTACACTGGCATTTAACGCTTTCAAATGAAGCTATATCCACTTGTGTACACAACATGCATAAATAGCAAGGATGACGGGACAAAATCTGCTCAAAGGCAGCTTGCCTGGCCGCACCTCTCTAGAGAATAGAGAATAATTGTTTGGTTTAACGTCGCAAATCTTGTAGACGGCGTTTATAGTGGAGGGCTCCCGAACGTTCGATTCTTCAACGTGCACCTAAGCCTATAGATACATGGACCTGAAGCATTTTCGCCTCCATCAAATACAAGCGGCAACATGGCCTGAACTCCTAATAAATACACTTGTGTCACCATTAGCATAATATCAATAGTGACACGACCCATCCATTCGCGTGCATCTACAATAAGCATATAGAGAGAGAGAGAGAGAGAAAATTTATTGCGGAAAGGCAGGGAGGTTAACCAGAAAACATATCCGGTTTGCTACCCTGCACTGGGGAAAGGGTAAGGGGAAAGGGAGGAAGAGAAGCACAAACACACATACACACACTCGCACACAGTAGTGTCACAATCGTTCAACGAGGCGGGTCGCTCGCAGAAACTTCATCAGCGCCTTCGTTGCTTTCTGGCGTGAAGCTCGATCTTTCCGACATTCCAAGATTGACTGCTCAGAAAATGGCTGGTCGTCGAGGCGAGCAAACACTGCTGAGAGGGACTGTCGCTGAGAGCTGTACTGGGGGCACTGACATAAAATATGTTCAATTGTTTCGTCATTGTCGCAATGATCGCATGTAGCGCTGTCTCTCATTCCGATGCGGCAGGCAAAAGCGTTCGTGAAAGACACCCCAAGCCACATACGGCAGAGAAGGGTCGTCTCGGATCGGGGTAGGCCAGATGGAATAGTAAGTCGTAGGCATGGGTCCAGGCGGTGAAGACGGGTGTGGAGAAAACCGGGCGTATTCCGCATAGACCTTGCGACATCCTGCGCAAGCGTATTAATCTTTGCTGCTGCGTCGCTTCTTGATAGTGGAATAGGTTCCATCACTCCATTTTCGTGAGCATTCTTAGCTGCATTGTCGGCATGCTCGTTACCGATGATGCCGCAATGGCCTGGTAACCACTGAAAAGATATGTCATGTCCTTCGTCTATTAGGTGATGGTACAGTTGTCGTATTTCGAGCGCCAATTGATCTTGAGGTCCACGACGTAGAGTATTGTGTAGACATTGGAGAGCTGGTTTCGAATCAGTAAAAATGCTCCATTTTTGTGGTGTCTCTTGGTCAATCCTGCGGAGTGCGCTGCGGAGTGCCGCGAGCTCCACGGCTGTCGATGTCGTCTTGTGTGACGTTCTGAACTGGATGGTTTCGGCTCTTGCTGGGAAGATCACAGCTCCTGCAGATCCTCCAACAGTTGTCGAGCCATCCGTGTAAAGTTTGACATGATCTTTGTATTCTTCGTGTATCATGAGTAGAATCATCTGCTTTAAAGCTGGCGCCGAGAGCTCCGCCTTCTTGCGAATCCCCGGCACTGTCAAGCGCAGTTTTGGTCGGTCCAAGCACCAAGGAGGTGTTAGTATCCGTTCCGGAGGTGTGTAGACTGTTGGAAGGCACTCACGGAAAGTCAATACTCTCTTACAGAAGGAGGCACTCGGTCGATCTTCTGGAAGCGAAGCTAGGTGGTGGGCAGGGGCGCGAGCAAGGTGTCTAATATGAGCTCTAAGCACCTCCAAAGTAATGTGCACAGTGGCCGGATGATCTTTGGCGATTGCGATGGTTTCCGCTGTTGATGTACAGCGTGGTAATCCAAGACAAACTCTGAGTGCCTGGCCCTGGGCGTTTTCTATTGTGCGTATACTGCTTTCGCAAGCGTTTGTCAGAACCGGCAAGCTATACCGCAGGTACCCCAGAAACAGCGTTTTGTACAAATGCAACATCGCGTGCACTGATGTGCCCCACGTTTTGCCTCCGAGGAACTTGAAAAGTTGTGCGATGGCCGTTAGGCGCTTCTTTAGAGTGGCCACATGGGGACTCCAGCAGAGATTTCGATCGATCGTGACCCCCAAAAACCTGTGGGCCCTGGCGTAGCAGACACTGTGTCCATTGATGGCGATGGGATATGACGTCATTGCCTTCCGCGTGAACGCGACCAGCGCCGATTTCTCAGGAGAAATCTCGAGGCCTTGTTCTCTAAGGTACGCCGATATTGAATTCGCTGCTTTCTGGAGTCTCGCACGTACCTGAGGACGTGTTACACCTGATGTCCAGGCACAAATATCATCTGCATAGAGAGATATCTGCACGGAATCTGGTATGCGTTCAACGAGACCGATCAGAACCAGGTTGAACAGTGTGAGGCTCAATACACCACCTTGAGGAACACCACGGTGTGTATAATGTTCAGAAGTCGGCCCATCATCAGTTTGCATAAACAATGATCTCATATGTAGGTAGCATTGGATCCAGCGGTACACTCGCCCACCCAAACCAACTGACTCGAGGGCGTCAAGTATGGCTTCGTGAGAAACATTGTCATATGCTCCTTTGACATCTAAAAATAGTGCGACAGATAACCGTCTGCTCATTTTCTGGTGTTGTACGTAGGTCACCAGGTCAATGACATTGTCAATGGAGCTCCGAAGACGACGAAAACCGGCCATGGCGTCTGGATATATTCTATGGCGTTCTAGGAACCACTCGAGTCTTGCAAGGATCATTCGCTCCATCAGCTTCCCTACGCAACTAGCCAGCGCTATTGGGCGGTATGATGTCAGCTCTAGAGGCGATTTTCCAGGTTTGAGAAGTGCAACCAACCGGCTTGTTTTCCACTCTCTGGGGACCGTTCCATCTCTCCAAGACTCATTGAATACTTCCAGCAAAGCATTTCGTGCTCGATCACCGAGATTGTATAATAGGCGGTATGATATGCCATCCGGCCCAGGCGATGACGATCGATTGCATGAAGCAAGAGCCACATTCAGTTCTTCCATTGAAAAAGGCAGGTCCAGGTGCGGGTCAAGTGAATGTGGCGTGTAATCAGCAGTAAGGGCTTCTGTGCAATTTGGTGGGCCCGCAATCTTCCTACAAAAATCTTCCGCTACCTCGATATCCCTTCTATTTTGGAAAAGGGCCAAGGCTTTAAACGGAAAACGTTGTTGGGGAAATGTGCGTAGGCCTCGCACGGTTCGCCATATTTGAGAAAGCGGTTTGCGAGGGTCTAGACTCGCGCAAAATTTCGCCCACCGTTGAAACTCCAGTTTGTCTATACGACGCTGGATCTTCTTTTGCATGCGCCTGGCCATCCGTAGATCTTGAATGGATTTTGTGCGTCGATATCTACGCTCCGCACGCCGACGAGTCGCACGGAGTCGCTCTAACTCCATGTCCGTTTCTGAGGGCCTTGAAGAATATGCCAGCGTGCGCATCGCACTCTGCGCTGCTTGTTTGATCGCTTGCTCAATGCCAGAGGTTAAGCCTTTTTCACAAGCGTGTTCAATGTTGGTTGTGAATGCTGAAAGATCGATCCTCCGTACGGTTTTCGGCGGGTGGTCGCTAGCAAAGCCTTCGATGGTGAGATAACTGGGGATGTGATCGCTACCATGTGTCTCGATGTCTAAAAACCACTTAACGCTTGTGGCGAAGCGACGTGACACGAACGTCAAGTCCAAACAGCTGCTGTACGTTGATCCTCGCAGAAATGTAGGGCTCCCATCATTAAGTAGAGACAGTTCATGAGTCGATACAAATGAAGCCAGCCTCCGGCCCGTGGTATTGATTTTTGAACTTCCCCAGATTGGGTGGTGGGCGTTGAAGTCCCCTATAATTATCCACGGATCCGGGACGCTCGAAAGAATGTCATCCAGTCTTTGGCAATCAAAACGGGCTGAGGGAGATAAGTAGACACCTATTAATGTGAAGGTGAGGGTTTTCTGCTTCACAGTCAGGCAAACATATTGGTTCTCATCATGAGGCGACACAGGTTGAATGATGTAGGTAAGCTCCCGACGAATATACACAATGACCTTGCTGCTTTCGTTTCGGGTTTTGGACGGGATTGATTCGTAGCCAGATAGCCTGATTGGGTTTGATAATTTCGGTTCACATATTACGATGATTGGGAAAAGGTTAGAAGACACGTACTGACGAAAATCGGAAATCCGTGATCTGAGTCCTCTTGCGTTCCACTGGATGACTGATGCTTCTCTGACGTCTTTGCGGAACGATTGTTGATCTCCTGCCATGACTCTACGCGAGGGAGGCGAGGACTGGGCTCAGCGCGTCCAACACCTGTAACCCGCTTCGAGCGGTTGGAGTTCCCAGGCTTCTTAGTATGTCTGCCATGACAGCGACGAGGGATCGTAACATCGGGATGATCTGTCGATCGACCCTTGACACATCCTCAACGGAAGTAGACTCGGTGGAAGGTGTAGGGCGGCGAGGCCTCGCAGGAGGCTCCTTTGCAGGCTGTGTACGAGGAAGCGTAGGCCACTCATCCGCAGCTGTGAGCTTCTCCACTTCTTTTCGCTTCGTGCTTACTACTTCACTCGTGCTCGGAGGAAATGGGTTATGCGCAACACTCTGTCCTACACGCCTCCGTCGGCGACTACGTCGCCGCCGTACCCTTTCAGCAGCTTCTCTGTGGGTTGAATTGTCCCTAACCATTTGTTTGATAATGGCGATTTCCTTCTTAATCCGAGGGCATTCCTTGGATGCAGCATCATGCGGACCATCACAGTTTCTGCACTTCAGACTTGTTGCCCGACATGCGTCTGCAGTGTGCGGCTCAGCGCATCGGGGGCATACTGTGGTGTTTGTACATACACTCTTGATGTGACCAATTTTCATGCAGTTATGGCACTGGAGTGGTTTAGGGACAAATGGTCGAACAGGATGTCGGAAGTGTCCCACTTTGACATGCGACGGAATGGAATCTCCTTTGAACATTATCTTTACACATCGGGTGTTTCCGAGGCGAAGTACATTCGCGATGAGAACTCCTTCGTTCGCTGGTTTTATGAGAGTTGGGAGGTCCGAGTTTGCTATGGCCAAATCAATGTCGTAGATTACTCCCGCCGTGCAGGCACCGTCCATTGGAATAACCGGTCGTACTTTGATGCCTCCCAAATCTGATACTCTGCGAAGCTTGTCTATGGCGCTGGCAGTCATTGTGTCCACAGCTAGAATATTCTTCCGCGTGTTCACCCGGATATCCTTAATGTCGTTTGGTGCTACCCCCTCAAAGTACATAGAGAGAGCTTGCCTGTTTACTGCTCGAAGGCTGATGGTGGAGTCCTCGGGCCTGAAGAGGATGGTGTGCGGCCAGCATTCTCCTTTTGACTGAGACGTTAATGTCCCTGCTGGTGAAGACGACTTGATACTTCTTTTGGCCTTCCTGCTTCTCACGGTCTCGAAGTCGTCATCCGACGAGTCGTCGCCAGTGGCCGAGTACAGTTCCGTGTCCTCGCTGGTGCTCGAACAGGTGCTTCGTTTCCGCGACGAGCTTGCCAAAGGTGGTCTGTGGTCGGACATAGCCGCAGAAGGCTCCACGTCCACAGCCATGATGCAGTGACTATCACCGTTGGCCTCACTGGTTCTGGGCCAGGCGCGCTGATTTACCGAGGAGCTCGCCATAGCAGACCTCTGGCTGGGCGGACCAGTGGATGACTCCGCGTCCGTCGCCTTGGGGCAGGGAGCAGCGTCTCCCGTAGAAAGCGAAAAACTTGATAACAATGCTCGGAGCCGAAAGCAGAAGCGTTCTATGAAGAGACACTTCGTCGTCGTCCCCTCACAATAAGCATATATGTTCAACTCCGCTATATGCAAACTGTCGTTCTTTATGAAAGAGAACACGCGAACGCGTGGCTTGCCCTCTGTGGCGGCTGCTTACAATACGATCAACCGAGAGCTAAAGAAACGCGTTCGCTTTCAGCGTCATCTATGGCCAAGCAAGATAACGAGCTGCGGCCGGTAAACAAGCTCTGCTAGATTACGTTCCCCGATTGCTCGCGCGGCGAGAGATATCGGGTGATCAGTGCAGATTGCACCGTGGTTGCGAACAACGTTTGATATGTTGGCAGTGGAGTACGCACGTACTGCAGGCGTGAGCAAAGAGTGCAATACAGCAGCGCTTGTCTACCGGCCATAACTCGGCATCAGATGACGCTGAAAGCGAATGTGTTTCCTTTTGCGTGTTTTAGCAGTTCTGCTGATAGTGCTGTAGGCAGCCGCCGCAGAGCGCAGGCCACTCGTTCACGTGTTCCCTTTCATAAAGGACGACAGTGTACATGGTCGTGCCGCCAGTAAACATGTGGTTGGCTTAAGTTGAAGAATCGGAGCAATAAATTATCGCTTCAATGCGCACGTCCTTTTGAGGCAGAAAAAAAGAGGTGTTACGCAGCAGGATGGTACACCTGAGAGCTGCCGTATCGTTTTACGAGCATGACCAATTCTCAAGGTATGCCATATCAATGCAGAAAGGTGAGGTCAAAGTACTTCTGCGTACGCCGTGGAATGTAGTGACGTACACACTTCGCTGCATTTTGTACGTGTGACGTATCATTGTTTTAAGGGACGAAAGCAAACCGAAACCGCACGCTGAAGGTATGCGGTAAATGCTAGGATGCTCGTGTGGTCATCCTACTTGCGCATGGCACTCATTTCGTTGCACCACATACACCATGTATATCAGTGGCGCATGCACGATTTACGAGGCGTGGCAACATAGATACGTCGAAACGGCGGACACTGAATATAACGTTCTTATGTGCGCTAGCTGAAGTTTACGTGGGATGCTCGGAACTGTTGTTGGTGGCTCGCGTCACGACGTTAGAGAAAAGGTTATGAAGCTATACGCGGCTTCGCACGGCGAAGAATGCACGCTACGTGATCCTCGTACAGGAAGAACCGGCATAGGCAGCGCGATTAATTCCCGAAATGAAAATACCGGCAAGCGCGTATGAGGAAAATGGAAGCCGGATGAGACAAAGGAATGACGAGGCGCAGGTCCGCGGAAAAAACATGTCTAATTTAGCCCAAACTGCATGAGCTACTGGGTAATTGAGTTCATAGAAAGTAAACGCGCTGCAGCGCTGCATTGACCGGCTCAAGATTATATACCCCATTGCTGCCTGTAGGCGCGTTACGGGAGTGCGACCGCTTTACTGATGCGAGCATCAGAAACACAGGCAATTTTTTCGGGGGGGGGGGGGGGGGAGGTGCTCTACTTCGAAGTGGAGTGTGTGGAGGCAGATGTGGTCAAATGTCATTTTATGGTCTGTGCTATGGCGTATGAATGAATAAATAAACTTTATTTGAAATCCGGTAGTTCTCTCCGGGTGAAGTGGGAGAAGAGGGAATTAACATCTGTCCCTTCCCACCGTCTGTCGGTTATGATGGCGGTGCCTCAGGTGACCGCTCGAAGTCCTTGGACCCGGGCGGCATCTTCGGCTAGCCGTACGGCCCAAAGCCGGTAAAGTTTTTTTTTTCGTAGAGTGGGGGTGTGGGGATACGGTGTTCTACCCCCTGGCTACGCCACTGGCAAACATCCATCTGTTTAAGATGCCCAATAAGTAGCGACGCCCATGTATACTCCGCAATCGAGATTCACGGCCCGGCTTCGCAAAACTAAAATAGGAAAATACGTGCAAGGTTGATTCCTGCGTGAGGCCTTCCAACGGCACATTTATTTGCAGACATGCATATCCTTTACAGCTGCAAGGAGAGCCACGTCCTCGTATGATTTCTATTCACGTTACGAGAAGTTGCGTAAGGTACAAGGAGCTCTTAGGGACCGCTAACATAGCCAGAGATGGGGTTATATAGTTGGCAACTTTTCAGCAGTGGCATCGCAGTGTGAACCAATAGGGAATGTAACACTCGGATGTCTGGCCTCGATCGCTTCGAATGAAGTGTTAATGCGATGCAGAAACAGTCGTTACGTTATTACGAATCAGTATTTCGGCCTCACGAGTAAAGCTTCGCTCGGCATAAAACATTGCTTTGAAGGGGATTCGGAGCATCCATTACTAGTTACGCTGAAAAACAAGGCTTGAACTATATAATGGCGTAACGGCCATCATTTCAGCTTATCCGCAGAAACCACTGAGCGAGCGGTCACAACATATGGTCTGCCATTACCGTGTTTGTTGCGACGTCAATATACATAGGTCTTAGCAAAAAAAGAACAGGTTTAAAAAATGTTCTTATGAATTTCTTTTTAAGCGCTCGCTGACTATCGTATTTTTTTGTCGAATTTCAAAGTTCAGGGCCATCGTTTGAAGCGAAATGAAAAAGAAAACCGAGAATTGACTACCAATGCTTCAAACTCGCTTGATCACGTTAATTCATCGCCGTACACTTGCGCTCTCGTGCAGTACGCTTCTTTTTTCTTTCAGACCATCTTCGTGTATTTGCCCTTCAGAAAGCGTATATTTGTTTTATATCAACAGATGTCTTAAAGCACTACTGCGAGTCATCGCGAAGAACATTTTAAATGTACGCGCACACTTCGCGCTCGGTGATCACATAACCTTGTGAATGGGGCGAAAAATGCGACGCGGTGAAATTTGGCAGCTGGCTCGTCGCTAATTGTAATCGCAACGTCTATACGCTGTGCTGCTCCCGATGAGGTCCGCGTAATGATTTTAGAAGAGCGAGCAGCCAACAGCACGTCCCAATGTTTTCACACTTATAACATGCAATCTAATGAGGCTCGAGGCTAGGACATTGAATGAGGATAATAAGGCTAGGGCGCTGAAGGAAAAAAAAACTGGTCGCTTTACGAATATACGCAGTAACGCTAACAGCAAGTCATTCCGTTATTCGTGTTCGATATGAGCGGTGTCTTAATGGAAGCAGTACTGGAAGAATCGCAAGACGGATAACATGCTCGTGACAGCTGCAGAAGCATCAGCACGTGTGTAATTGTGTAGCGGTAAGTACATTTGCTTGCTAGCAGCCATAGCAGACAATGAGTTTCATATTTTTTTTTTTTGGGGGGGGGGGGCGAGTTTTCGACCCGAACTATCTTGAGAAACTAGTTTTCATTGGTGTATTGCTTAAGCAGGCTGTGCACGCGAAGCTTCGTTTAACCTCCAGATGCGACATCACTGCTGTTTTTATCAACCGAACAATACCTGTAGTTCGGCTTATAAAGGACAAAAACGCTAGAACAATTCAAACTTCAATACCAAGTCAAAGTTAGATACTTTTAATACATGAGTCTCTGCGAACGCCAGTTATCTTAATGTTTTCAACCTTTCCGGAAGTAGCGCTATCTAAGTTGCGGAAAGCTTTCTCGTTACGCTATCTGCCGTGCGCGATTGTGATCACCTTTGGAGATGCGCTCATAAAACGCGTTGCCTGCGTTGCACCGGACACTAAACGCAGAAATACGAGTACTCTTCTGCATTGTGGCCATGCTACTTCCTGCTGTGGTCGTTTCGCAGCTGTACCCAACTGTTTTGCCTCACGAAATGCGATACATAAACTACGAATTTATCTCTACTGATATTTTCCTCCTGAAATTGGCACTTGTTTGCCAAGCCGGATTGTTTAACTTTAGGCTATACTACTTCGTAACGATGCCGGCAAATGTAACCTTGAAGATGTCCCCCCCCTTTTTTTATACGAGTTCTTTGAAGGCAGCTCCGAAAATGAAGTAGCTTATGCTGCGAGTAGACCGAGGAGAATAGATTGAGGGGGGGGGGGAGAAATACGCTGAAAGGACTCCGTGTCCCACGCTTTCAACGAGACAAAGATGAAGCCAGCGCACACTCGCGTAGTTACAATCAAGACGGCAGCGAGACGTTCCCACGGGAAGGCTCGCAGGAGGTGATAAGGAAACCTCCCGTGCGTCACGCGGTGTAGCGAAGACAGAAGAAATGGAACGCCTCGCCCCGGGAAAATGGCGAAATTACGCGCAACGCCATACGTCACTGGGCTACGAAGGCCTCCAAGTATTTCATAACGGCACGAGCCATTAAGAAAAAATTAAATCAGTAAGGAAGCCAGCAAATGGCGCCATTTGTACGAGGGCGTACGTCATTCAAACGTCACGCGGTGGCAGCGAGCGACAATGAAAAGGCAGCACCTTGTTTTTGTTTTGTCTTTGTAAATCTCTAGGGACACGGCACGCAATAATGATTAGGCATACCGATTTTAATGAGAAAGAGCTTGCACGTACCCATATTATCTCGATAACCTGCGTCCGTGATAACTTGCTTTTATTTTCAACTCCTCAATCAGCAGGTTGGAAAAGGTAACTAAGTTGACAGAACAGGCATCCTAAGGATTAGATAACCGTTTGCGAGATCGCTCGCACAATTACGTTGGCTCCAAGTTCGTTTTGCTAGAAAGAAATTCACGATGAATGAATACTATTGCATGTCACCGATAATCGTGTGCATAACAGAAAAAAAAATTAGCCACAGTCACTTTCAGCTGGCAAGACGCGTTACATTGACCGTTAACGTGGAAAGACGACCCACACGCACCGAATTAAGAACTATCATCCAGACTACACGCCCCGTAGTTAGTTACGTCGGAACGTTGGATGTCGCTGCAACTAAACTGTTTGCTGTCGCTATAGAGCCCGGGCGGCCAAACCTTATAGTCTGCATGTACGCAGAAGGGAGATTACTGTTTAAAAAGCAATGAAATAAAAAAAGCAATGAAAAAAGCATTTGTAATGTACAGAAAAGTAGAATTCAAGAGTCCAGAAAGCGGAGAAAATATATTCATAGAAACCCCGAAGTACAAATGTCAAAAGGATAGCGCCCTACCTGCAGGGACAGCCCGCAACCACCCTTCCAACAAGAGAGCCTTCGGTGGTCCAGATGCAGGCGCCCACCGACAGCGTCCAGAAGCCGAGATGCGCTCAACGTTGTCAGTGCAAGAAGCAGAGAGTAAGTCTGACCACGACGTTGCCGCCGTAGAGGGGCGATGGAAATCGGAAGCGGGTTCGAGCAGCGTGCAACTTCGGCGGCGCCCAACCACGCACCGTCTTCACGTCTGGCAAACAAAGAGCAAGCTCGGATTTGTATGCCATGGCACCAGATCCGGAGCACGTCGCTTCAAGCGATCCCTATCGTCGCCTTCTCCTTGAGATGCCTCCTAACCCCGCCGTGTAAACGGTGGCAACCCCTTCCAAGTTACACCGAGTCCTTGAGCCAAGCATCACAGCCGTTCCCGCCACACGCACTTTTCACCCGGCGGCATGCAGTCCAAATCGCCACCACACTTTATCTGCACCGGAATCGATTTCGTGCGAATATGCCTCGCATGCACCGTCGCTCTCCATTCGCTGGCACGCGTTTTATTTTTCCGCCACCTCTGCGAGTTCGTTTTTATTTACCATCGTCACGAGATTATCTAGTAACGCTGTTTGCCGCATTCATTAATCGACCCGCTCGCACTGACTGTAACGTGCGCCCAAATCTGAGCACACGGGCCTAAAGAACCCCAGGTAGTCAAGATTTACGGAGCCCTTCACTAAGGCGTCTCAATTATATGGTGATTCTGGGACCTTAAACCCCACATGCCAATCAACTTTTATTGACTTTCGCTGCTGCTTGAAACAAGGCGATTGCAAAGAAAGGCGGACGGCCGCCGATCACCTATGGCGATTCGCATTAGAGTGGACACGGTGCATATCGATAGGTTGTCCTTCGAAGACATGGACGGTGAACTCGCGCGTTGGCATTGTAAGTGCGCAGCATTGCGAGCCTCTGCTATGACTGTTCCAGCCCTTAGGCTTAAAAATGTCTAGCTTTCGCCGAAGTTGCTCTGTCCTTGCGCGTGTTTACAAAGAAATACGCAACGGCAAGCTCAGTCTGGCTTTTTACTTTTTTTTTTAACGCGGTCAATGCTGCAGCTACTTTCCCTCAAACAAGGCGAATGCCACGTTTCTGAAAACTGGTTGCGGCAGACTTGCAGGAAGATCAGCTTAGTTGCGTGCATACAAAAATTTATACATGCACGTGAGGGATATACAACTTCTTCACTAAGCGCAGTAGGAACAAATTAAAAAAAAAACTTGAAAGTACTTAGAATTTTAAAGTGTATTTTTGAGTGTATCTTCTAGTATTTTTAGTTGCCGCACTCGAAAAAACTAAAGAAGCCCTGAATAGTTTTGGTCACCCCAGTGCGTCTTTCACGGAACATCTAATGAACAGTGTGAAAGATTGAACAAATGAGAGCGAGTATAGATTGGCAAGATAAGGAGCGCGCTTCACGGACGCACTCGAAGGCGTGTAGTGGTGGTGTGTTCATACTGTGCCCAGTAGCATAGCCAGTTTTTTTCCGGGGGGGGGGGGGGAGGAGGAGTAGTCATACTCTATGCATGCCAATGCGTGTGCTTGTATGAATGCGTGTATATGTACACGTGCAAAACGGAGAATTGTCAGGGGAAGCATGGGGGGGGGGAGAACCACCCGAACAACCCCCCCCCGCCCCCCGCCCCCTGGCTACTCCAGTGGCTCTGCATCCGGGCGCGACTATACAGGTGCCCTCTTCGCCATTTCTGTTCTCGCCATGACCGCTTGAATGGTGCTTAAGCCAAGGAGCTATGGCATGCCCTTGCTACTCAAGAACTAAAGCTTCGCGCACTGTATCTTTCAGTCTCATCTTGTCGAAATTGTCTGGTGATTAACCAAATGCAGTTCATACTTGAAGCGTGGTAATTCGCAATGAGTATTAAGCATTGAGGTAGGCACACATTTCTCCACGATCATGTATTGAATTCATGATTATCCTCCTTGAGTAGTCTGTAGAACTGATGGAGCAGAAGGCTTTTAGTATACCAAGAAGCACATACAACGCCCACCCTGTCGTCTAAGTTTGCGCCAACAGTTTACCCTTCATGTATTGACACCATATGTGAAAACCATCTTACCCAGCTTTTAACTATATTGATGGTTCTCCACGAGTCACAACTCCGGTCACCTACGGGTACAGTACAGATTTCTTGCATTGTGACAACACTCCATAATCGTGAATGCTGTGCAGCACGATCTAAGCTTACTAGCCTAAGGTAGCGAGAGTGAATAGAACTGTCTCTCTCGCTTGTCGAAAGCTTCGGCCGCTCGGCGGTCGCCTCCTCCCAATATCGGGCGACCCCAAGAGCTGGGTTGTTTGATTTCAGCTTTGGGAAACTGTACTGAGTGGCTGACACCAAACGTGACGCGCCAAAGAAGCCAACTCAAGGGAGTCCGTCACGGGCCATTTCTTCATTCCACAGACTCGCCGCACACACTACGCCCGTCGATTTCCCGCTTGTGTAACAGTGTTCCAATATGCAAGCTATCGCAGTTGACTAGCTACTTGCCGGTGTCACGGAGAGCGCTTCGACCGAGCACGCGTAATATGAAAGGATATCCGCAGTGTATACTCACAGCTCTAGCGGTCGCATTATTCCTGGCGTTCGCATAGGCTTCCGCCGGTCGAGTGTGTTATTTGGTCGTCACCTCAGCCACACAGTCAAGGGCAGATGTACTGCGCGACGCGTCCTCGCACGGTATTCGTTTTAAAAGCTGGACGAGAGAAAAGTGTGCGTGCTTGGGTGGCTCGCGGGGGAGAGGGACTGGCCGCACTCAAGGTGCCGCATGACGTCGTCGCTGTCGTCTTCGCGAAGCCATTGTGCGAGCGAAAAAAAAGAGTAGAGAAAAAATGAAACAATGAGACACCCGCTAAATGGTCGGTCCGGTTGGTGTGTTCGCTACCGCAAGCGCAGTCGTTGAGCGTGGCTTGACTGAGCTTGCACTCTTTGTGACGACAAACATGGCGACAAAAAAACAAAAAAAAAACATGCAAAAACAAGGAAATGGGAGGAAGATGGCGAAGAGTGAAACCGAGGGACAGCCAGAGTGGCCAAGGTCGGCTTGCAGCCGGCCATGTGGCATCGCGAGGAGGAGTTGACGAAATAAATTGCGTACATACAGGACTAATTGCGCATGCTGGCCGACAAACCAACCGTAATACATGTTCTCGTGTTCAAATTCGCGTTGCGGGCAACTGACCCCGTCCTGTGGCAGCAAAACGCATTGGACAAGGCGATGGCGAGAATCCCAATGCGAAAGGTGGCAAGAGCAATGGCCGACTGTGCATGATCAAGCCAAAGAATGTAGTGCACAGGATGTGCCCCAGACGAAATTGTGCTTGCGAAACCCACAGTTGACTTTTGCGCGTCATCACTTCCGTCGTGCCAGGGAAGATAACGCACCCACTTATTTAGAAGAACAAGCCGAAAACATCGCTCTGTTGTGGTCGTGCTTGAAAAAGTTTGAGAGGGGGATATGATGGGAAAAATTAAGGCGTGGGTGCACACCACGAGGAGTGCTGCAAAAACAGATTGAAGGAAACTAGAACGAGCTTCAGCTAGGGTCCGACATTCACAATGCCTTCGAAACGATTCACTGTTTTTTTTTTTGTTCTTTCTGTTGCAGTCGTTGAGGGCTCATAAATAAAAATCAACGTCTATTGGACCAACACCACACTGGAACGTCATGCGAAAGCATATCGCGTTTATGACAGAAATTTATATTAAATTAACTCACGTGGACCATTGCGGGACATTACAGAAGCCGAATAAAGAGAGGGAAACCAACTTGTCATGTTCTGTCACGTGTAGCATCGTAAAATTTGGCTGTGAGAACTTGAGCGATTCTTGGCACAAATACCGAACAACCGTATGTCCTCGCTGTGCATGGAAAACAACAACAACAAAAACTGAGACGAATCTACGACAAACAAGCGGAATTCGACCCGCGGAGGATAGATAGAGAGACCGATTAGAAACTGTGCACATTTCAGAAAGACGTTCAGGTCACTGTTATGGGAAAGCGGTGCTTAGCGACGGTGAACCTTGAACGATCCTAAACAGCCGTGAGATTGTGTCGGTCACTGGAGGAAGTTTTCCTTGAAGGTAACGAACCGGACACCACTACGTGCGAAAAACTCATACCTCGCGTATCATTTCCTTCGGTTCCGCTGTACAGGTGTTACCATGTAAAATCAACCGACGTCAGCCCTGCATGTTTAATCCTGACAGGTTCATTTCACCGTGTCAAATCTTTACTTCACGCCCACCAAGCCCTGGCTATCAGTCCGTTTTTTCTTCCTTTTTTCTTAACCGAGGAAAGTTCTATGCCAAATGGATAAACAAGAACTGCGGAGACAGGCACGTAATTAAAAGAACAAATTACTACAGGAAAGCGGAAAGACGGGCAGACAGGTGACCGACAACACAAAATATAGATGGTTGGTTGCCGGTTTGGTGTACTCTACCTGTCATCCAGAAATCGCGAGCACCACGTCGCCACGGATCGTGATGACAATGAAGTAAACCAAGTCCAGTCGGCAGAGAGCAGCACATACAGCGCAGGCACCATCATCAGTATGCAGGTTTGCAGCAAAGGATCAGCCATGGCCACGCAGGCATCAGCAAAGGGTTGTTGCCTGGGCGGCGTCTCCGAATACACCTATCTGTCTGCAAGCAGTCTAAGAGTGGACCTGTTCAGCCATCGTCGGTAGGGCGGTAGTCGGTTTCTAACAGTCCATCGGGCACTTGGCTCTCGCAAAGCGAGAGGGAAAATCTAGAACAACGCTCAGCCCCGCCGAGAGCGTTCGCTTTCGTTTTTAGAAATCTCCTGTTCTCCCCCGACAGCGGCGCTCTGCGAGACTTTCTTCCGCACCTCCCTCCGGCGCTGTTCTTCCAGGACCGTTCCTGCAGACAGGTCTCGGCGTCGTCGGCGCAGGGATTGCGGCAGACCGTCATAATAGGGCATGAACTAGGAAGAGGCGGCGAGGAAATGTAGGCCTCAGCGACGGAGACGAGGCGGCTCTTTTCTAGACAGAGGAAAGGGCGACGAAGGACATGCACTTCCTTCTTAGAGGAAGTGAACGTCCGCATGCCATAGCGAGCACGCTTGTGTACATAGTATACAAGCCGAAAGGCCCGCCGCCAGCCAGTCAGCCGTGGTGTCGGCGGCACGCCGCTGGATGTCCGTTGTTTTGCCGGCGAGAGAGAGGCGACGAGGCGAACAGGAACAGAGAGGCTGCGAACGCGGCTACAGGGACGCGCTGCTCGTACCGCTGAGCCGAGTCTTCCTCGACTTCACGGCACGACGTGGTTGTGGTAATGAAAAGGTAGTGGTTGATCAAGGGAGCCATGTGACGGGTCCATGTGGGCGGAGGTGCACAGAGCTGGACGCGAAAATCTTCCGTATACAATACCTCGTTGAACTAACGATGCAAAAAAAAAGGAAGGGGGGGGGGGATATTGTGAATATGCGAACGCAGAGTTTGTGAGCGTGTTACCAGAGGCAATGTACATATACATGGGTTGCACGTGACGTCATTTCTGGCTGGAAAAGTAAGCAACTGTTGTTTGTCAACATTGAGCCAAGCTAGTCAGGCGGCGCGTGCAGCTTACCGCTGGTTGCGAGCTTGTCGGCGCCCTTCATGCGATATGGCGAAATGAAGCCTGCGAGTGCTTTGCCCGTCGTACTTCGAACAGCTTGTGGGACTGACTAGTGTGGTACCGAGCGAAAATAGAAACGTGCAATGGTATACATCCAACCGTACAAGCTTTGCATCGGTAAAGATGCTACACCAATCTGCTGCCTTCCGTGACACATGGCGATTGTCAACTAGTGAGTCTTTCGACAGGTTACGTCACGCAAATGAAGGCCTGCAAGTCGCTGGACGGCCACAACTACTCCACCATGCAGCGGATAGGTGTAGAGCACATACAGCAGCAAATCAGCTTCCATCACAGCGTGTCGTCGTTCTAATCGATGGATAGTCACGACGCTCTTTCCCGGTGGAAGTGAAACATGGGCTTCGACGGGATTTGACAGTGAGGAGTGCGAACCCGTGGTGCATCGTGGTTGGGAAAATTTTGGCGTTTTTTGGGAGGCGTTAATGGCCCCTTTGCACGCTCCTGCTTTACGCCCTTGTTCAGACGTCACCGCAGTTGTTTCAGTAGTGTTGGAATGCATTGTTTATTTTCCTCTGGTGCACTACGGTTTCGTGGGACCTACTGTTGATGGTTCATCACGATCTGGTTCTGCGTCTACGACAGGCAGTTCGAGCGATGTTCCCAATTTCATGGACGGCGTGCCCGCTGCGACTGCATCCAGCTTGTTCGTCTGTCGTTTTTTAGAGCGGTGAAAACGCGCTGAAGCTATACGGCAGTAGTCTGGTCGTAATGGCATAGCCCAGCCACTAGTATAGGCTCGGTGCTCAGTCGCAGTTCGCGTCGTCCATTGAATTCCCGGGTTAAAAGACACGTTCACATACGTTGCCCTGTTAACCTCAACACGATACGCGGCTATTCGAGTGGAAAATGTCGGCTGTACATCGCTGCGAGTCTAGGTGGCATCCCGGATCAAGCGACGCGATCACGTGAGTAAACGCGACAAACCTGGGCATAACTCGCAAATACCCCTACCTGTGATGATGCGATGACTGCAGTAACAGATCGGGGTTTAACGTAACAAAATCACAATATGATTTTGAAAGACTCCATAGTTGAGATCTCCGGAAATATCGCCCATCTGGGGTTCCTAAACGTGCGCCTAAATCTAAGCACACGGGTCCAAGCATTTTCGCCTCCTCCGGAAATGCAGCCGGCGCGGCTCGGATTCGATTCCGCGACATTCGGGTCAGCAGCCGAGTGCATTAGCCACTAGACCACCACTGTGGGTACTATTCTGCATCCAAAAACGGCCCTAATAGTCATGGTAAAGCCGGTAGCGCGACCGGAGACCAAATTTCACCACGGCAGAGCTCCCGACTACGCTGTTAGGCAGCTAAAGAGCTGCTTATGTTGACAAACATGGCGGTTCTCAGTCCTGTTGTTACCGGATGTTACGTATGTGCAATCTATGTATAGTGTGATTGTATATACATATCGTACACTTGACGCACCGAAATAAAAAAGGTCTCGACTGTGTGTGTCTTTACCACGCTCAACAGCGTAGGTCATTGTGTACATACACTGTTTTCTGTCTATGTTTTTTTCTCGGCGAAGAGCGCATACATTCTTTGACGATTGGAAGCATCTATTAGAGGCACGAAGTCCAGGAGGAGAGGAAGAGGAAGTAAGGTGAAGATCAAACGGGAACAAATTGGCGGGGGGGGGGGGGGGGGGGGCTCCGCTCTTACATATGGGAAAACGAGGTCAGGTTTCGAAGCACGCAAAGGCTACCTCGCTGCGGTTATTATCGACGGAGGCGTTCTTGTATATTCTCATATGCGATACAGTGCTATGTTTCGGCAACGCAAGTGAGTGGCGTATTCGCCCTGAGAAAGAATCATTTTAATGGGGAGCTGGAGAGGTTTGCCTGGTTTTTTACACTGCTTTTCTTTGCGAGTAATTAGCCAAGCTTTCACCTCAATTAGAGTGACTACGAAGTGTCCTGCGCTCGAAAGAAATGGGTGTTTTTTTTGTTTTATTCAGATCGTCTAAGGACGTCCTGAACAGCCCAACCCTGTCACTTTTCAGGGAACAAAACATTTGCGAAGAAAACTGGGAACGGTTGTACAAAAGGCAGGTTACTTTCAGTGCCCATCGAGCGTTAAATACGAAACGGACTATTTGAGATCATAAAGGTTCACGTTCGAACACGCTCAAAGTGCCTTCCTTGTCCGGAGGTCACTGACGGTTAACAATAGTACTAACATTCAGAGACGATGATGAGTAAGAAAGCCCAATTAACTTACAGGGACAGCACGTTACAACAAGAATGACAAAATGTTTCCGTCTTTTCACGTTGAAAGCGCATGAAGGAGGCGGCTTCTGCAGAAAATTCATTATCGGTATATAAGTGCCTTCACGCACCTAGTACCGAAACCGTATCAATCATACTCCTCCCACATTCAAATATCACTGCACTCATATACGTCATTTGAAATCGCTTCAGTAAACTGGTTTCATCATACACGAAGTGCTTTGAAAATCATTTAAATGTCACCTACCAGCGACTGGGGCGTGAAAATACGACAAGACAGGGGCAAGTATGAATACTTACTTTGAAGAGTTTATTTTTGCACTAGTGAAGTGCCCTTTCACAACATCTATGACGTCTAACACGCTCGATGAGCGAGATAAAGTGGAATATATATATATATATATATATATATATATATATATATATATATATATATATATATATATGTGTCAATGCAACCTTGAGGTTTGAGCACTAATTCGCCGTGATGTCATGAATATTGACGGCGCATACCAGGGCCTAGCGAGCATGAAGCACATTCCTTGCTAAGTTAACCAAACGCTTCTTATAGCAAAATTAAAGATATGGAGCCTAGCTTACCAAAACAAGAAATAAAACAGAAAATATTTGACGTCACATTGCAATTTATCGGCTGGCGTGTAGCCGCGATATTAAAAAAAATGACAGTAAATTTAATTTGGTCTACCAATAACGACAAAATGACTGAAGTCTATGAGGATGCGCATGTGCATCTTTAAAAACTGCTGTACTTTTGAAAGGAAAAAAACTTACGTAGCTTCTATAAATTTTTTTGTGTATGTGGTCGCATACCCATGCTTTGGCGGGTTCATCTGTTCGTATGGGCATTTACGTGCAGCTAAGCTATGACTTTGTACTGGCCCCAAATCGAATTGAACACCAGTAAAGAAAGGCAGGAAATCAAGCGCCCACAAAATCAAAAGCGAAGTACTCCAAAAGTAACTGTAACTTAGTAGGGCGCGGCATACTTAGTTGAAGTGTACTACATTTATACCCTGCTTTCACAGTTTGCGTAGAACCGACACGCCGGGTTTTGATGAAGTCCGACAGGCGTAGCCACCTTTTGTCATCGCCTCCCATACGGCGCGCAGATACGTGCTTGTCTAATAATTTCAACTCGGGGCATAGCCGCAGTGTCATCCCTGTTCGGCAGGGCACAATCTACATACTACACTTGCGTTCATCCGTTATTAGCCTCCCCGGTCGTTGGTCCATGACCGAGTGTTACATGCGCGGCGCGCAAGACCGCGTATTCGACTAGAAGACAAAAAAAGTCCCGCGAGCACCATTCGCGGAGAAATCGTCGTCGAACGTTTTCCTCGTGTGCGTTTTCCGTTTTATTTTCTCTCGCGTCGCGAGAGGTGTGCGTGTCTGCTTGCGCGCACGCAAAGCGAGGGTCCGTCTTATTTCGGGAAGTCCGTATATACAGGGTCGCTTGCCGGAACGAAACTGGGCCAGTTCGGGTCTGACGCACACACATGAATGTACGGCACCTTGCGCCAGCCCCTTTTCTTCTCCTCTTCTTCGCGGACTTCTAGATAGATTCCCGACGCAGGAATCCGTGCCGAAGCAAGCTGAAGAAAGGCGCGCGCGGATAGAACGAAAGCCCGCGACACGCTTCAGTGGGCTCGCTTGCCCGAGCGGCTGCTGCACGAAAGGGTCCACGAAGGTGGGATGTCCCACGCAGTCGCTATAGAAGATGAGCCATTCACAGCGAAGAAAGGAAGGAAGAAAAAGTACGGATGCATTCAAAAGAGGATGAAAAGAAAGAAAAGGCGAGGAGGCATGAATGGATGGATGGGTGAACATAACGAGATCAGAGAGGAAAAAAAGACATATTGGTGGTCTTTAACCTTGAGGTTTGCCCCGCGCAAACTGCGCAGCAGGTTTTGTAGAAACAGTTTAGCGAAGGGCAACTTATGGCTTCGCGTGTGCGGTTTGTTGCGATGCCCACAAAGCGAGAGGTCGAATTTCATGCTCCCAAGGTCCGTGTACTCGGCTGGGATTCGAACTAGTGATCTCGGTAGTGCCGTTAGTACGTCACGACCTCTGAGCCACTGTGGCTTTTAAGGAGACAGTGGACGCGTGAGGGGTCAGAAAAGGAAAAAAAACCAAAATAAAAGAAGGCAATGAAAGGTGTGAGAAAATATGAAAGAAGAGTGAAACGCACTTAAAGGTTATATAAAGTAAATAAAACTTAGTACTTTTTGATGGGCTAGGTGGTGCATAATAATGAGGAATAGTTCTAGATGCCTAAAACACCACAGCAACAATCAAGCCCAAAGAAAGAGCGTCTATCTTCTTTGCTTTTCCTGTCGTGTTCTTAGGCATCTAGAATTTGTCGTCATTAAAACATAGGTGATATTACGAATTATTCATTACGTACGCCGCAATAAATTACTCGGTAAACGAAAGGGGTTGAGGAAGACCAATAACAAACTTTTGCAATGTGACAGCGAAAAGCGCCTGCAGGAATGGATAATACCAAGAGAACGCGGAGGAACAATCTTTGAAAGAACAACACTAAATGACATCTACTGACATTTAGGTTGTTAAGAACGAGTGAGGTCAGTGTTAAAACGACAGAACAGGAGGATAGCGCGTCGGCAACAGCTAAATTCGAATATATAGGGTGTTCGCTGGTCGGAATGATATGCCAGCGTGAAAATGGAGACAAAATAAGCGTTTCATTTTTTTTTGTTATCAGTAGGGACTTGAGACTGAGATACACAAAGGAAAAAAACACAGGCAGAAGTGTGAGATCGAAACAAGGCATAGACCCCCGCGATGCAAGCGGAACAAGATAGCCATCATACCGGACTGTGCCACGTCACCACAGTAACGCAGCTAGCGAAAAATGCTGAAGGATACGAGGAAAACATTCGACTGGTGATCAGTGGAGGAAGCGGAAGCGGCGCTACCGTTTCTTTCCGCAGGAAGAAGTCTGGCCGTCGCGGCAGGCTTCTAAAAAAGGAGTTCTTGTGCCGTTCGCTTACGTAATCGCCGATCTGATGCGAAGATTAGGCGTAATATCTTAATCGTGTAAGAATCAGGGACCGGAATGAAACAAACCACGGGGTCAATGTACTGTCGTAATTTCTGCCTCTTCTCTTTAGTTTTCTTCTACCAGTCGACAAATAAATTTGAAATAAAAGCTATCTCGCACTTCTTTCCGCTACGTTCTTTAAACTTAAGAGTCCACGGTTTTCTGCACGCGACATTTCGTTTCTAGATTCGGTAGACCTGTCCCCATAGCGCGTTCAAAGACTACGCTTGACGGCGGTTGTGGCCTTAAATGCCTTTACAGCTCCTATGGTTGCCAGACGGTCATTATGCTTTGTTAGGAGAGCAGCGGTGACTGTAACGAGCAATAGCTAACTGTCACAGGAGTTATCACTCGAATCTACCCAAGAAGCTTGTCATGATCCACTTACATCATTGCGCCATGGCTTGCTCAAAACATCGGCTCACGATAAGTCCTATACTAGTAGCTGCGCTCGATGTAAACTGGTTACCTTCCGCTATTGACTACACAGGCTATCACACAGCAGTCTTGTGCTTATCCCTGCCACGTGCACTTCAAAACATACGGCACGTTTGAGCGCGATGGTTTTTGCTGATTGAAGGGCAGCCGGCAACTCGTCAAAGAGCAAGGCCTTAACACTACCCAGCGAACGCTGCCCTCGCTTGCTATGAAACAGGTGCACCGGACGGTGTCTGAATGTCATTGTTCTATTGTAATAAGGTATCCCGCAACGAGGCCATTAAGGTCTGCCTTACTGTCCCCTTTTGCGTATGTTTAATGGGTAACAATAACGCCTTCACAGCCTGGAAGAGGGTGAAGATGCACTGTGACGGCTCTTTCGACATGAACTTCGTGACGCGACACGAAAGGTTCAATTCAAGAACACTCGGACAGTACACGCGGTTAGCATCCCTCGGCAAACTAACTTGCGCGAACCTTCGACATCGTTCGGCTACGGTGGTACAGACGCATTAGTTGTCGGCGTTAGTGTCGTAGCCAGAGGGGGTGGAAGTGTTCAATCCCCTGCCCAATTTTTTTTCGATTTTTCTGAAGTATAAACAAAAGCACATATACAAACGCATGCACAGACACACATAATTGATGGTACATCAGGCTACGCCCCTTCTCGGCGTGCCACGGCGTACTTCATTGTCACCCAACACCCCTGTCGATCGAGACTACTGGAAGTAACTTCAGTATGAACTATATAATATGATTTTTGGCGTTTTACGTTACAAACCACGGTATGATTATGATAGACGCCACAGTGTAAATCTCGGGAAATTGTGACATCTGGGGTTGTCTTGCTGTGCATCTGAATATACGCGCACAAGCCTTCTTCCATTTCGCCTCCATCGGAAAGCGACCGCTGCAGCGAGGATTCGATCCTGCGACCTTCGGGGCCAACAGCCGCGCACCATAACCACAAGACCACCGCGGTGGGTACAGTTCGCGGCGTAAGGGATTGACTCACGTTTGGAAAGACATTGGCGACGATGGTACAGCGCTTCCGAACAGTCCTCCTTCCGTCCGTGCGATAAGTTCCGAAGCGGATCCTCCTGCCGAACTTAATGAGCTCGCGCAAAGAACGATAGCAAACGTTCGACTGACAAGCCACGAGGGTCGAGCACCATATATAAAATGCCCGGAAAGGGGAGGCGTCCGCTGTGACGGTCACGCACGCAACCGCTTTTTGCGCTCTCGTCTCTGACGTCACGGATTTCTAATGGCAGCGAGAGACAACGCACGCGGGGCAATCGAAGGGTGCACTTTCGAAATCCAAAATGCGAAGCAAAAACAACAACGAAAAAAGCGAGGGTGAAGGCGTTCCTAAACAGTAGAGAAGGTAGCTGCAGTCAGTGTGGCGGCCTTCGGCAAAGCCGGTTTGGCTTCTGTATCGCTTAAGCCCTTCGTCTGTAATTTTCCCGCACTTTCGCCCGAATTTGCCTCGACTCTTCTTGGTTGTTTTGTCTTTTACTTCATACTTCGCACGCCAGAGGCTAACTATAGGCTCCTTCGGGTGATAAGGCTAAGCCGACATGTATGCCGATTGTCTTGATTTTTTCTTCTTTTTTTCTTTTAAACTTAGAGGATGCCACCGGTCACACGTCGTCCAAGGTGTGCGCATTCGTTACGCGTCAGTCTCGTCTGGTTACTATATACTGCTGTGACAGTGGTGCGCTACGTGCGAGGATGCAAACTCGATATAACGTTACAACATCCTTTGTGCGACCAGTTCAGGTGAGATTGCTTTGTGGCACGGTATACCCCCGTGACAGCATAGCCGAACGCTGGATGCAGTGAAAGGGACTGCTATCAGTTCACTTGCCGGTTGTTTGCGTCACCTTGAGCAGAAAATAAAATAATATGATTACTAATAATACTAACGGTCGTATAGCCATTGCTGAACCTGCAAGAGAACGGTTCTATTTAGACGCGCCGTAAATAACGACGTAGAATACGCAAGGTACGTGCAAGATTAGGCATATAAAGGTTGCATCGCATTTCTTCCTTTCATTACAATAACATTTGGGGTTTAACGTTCCAAAGCCACGATATGATTACGAGAGACGTCGTAGTGAATGGCTCCGGAAATTTCGACCACTCGGGGTTGTTTAACGTGTACCTAATTAAGTACACGGGCCTCTCACATTTCTGCCTCCATCAAAACTGCAGCCGCCGCGGCCGGGATTCAATCCCGCGACCTTCGAGTCGCCATAACCACTAGACAAATATAGCGGGGCTTTATTCCTTCAAAGGATCTGTCATAAGAGTTGTTTCTTTTTCGCTTTTCCTGTACCCGCATTATCGCTGTTTACAAACGCAAGTGCTGGATAGCTTCTGGTTCTGTGTGCCGACATCGCCTATAGCAGTGTACGGGTGACGAACAGGAGCCTTAACGAGTAGCCAGTGCATTTTCAAGAGTATTTCCTACCTGTGTCTGGTAAAATATCTCCCATACACTTTTTTAAAGCTAGATACAACGTTATAACAGTTAGGCCTTAACTATGAGCGCCCCCCTTTGACCTGAAAGCGAAAAAAGAGTGTTTCCTTACTCATAACACTACTTAGAACACAAGCCTTCTGTGTCGATGTTAGAGGAAGGAAAACAGGGGGAAAAGAATGGCAGGGAGGTTAACCAGCCTAAAGGCAGCTGGTTTGCTACCCTGCGCATGGAAGAGGGATGGGGAAGATGAAAGATAGCGAGCAGAGAGGGAAGAGAGAAACACAGCACATTCAGCAGCACACGCGCGCACACTCAGTCATAGTCCAGTCTTGTCTTTCGCGGTGTGTGACGTTGCTGTTACAGTCGCTTGTTCGAGTCCGTGTCACGTAGGAATTTCAACAGAGCTTTCGTCGCCTTCTGTTGCAATGTCTTCTCTCGGGCACTTGACAGAATAGTGTCCACAGACATTTGGCTGTTGTTGATGCGCACAAAAACGGACGCCAGTGACTGTCTCCGGATGTCATACAACGGACAGTCGCACAGGATGTGCCATGGTGTAGAGTCTCTTCGCAATGGCAGGCATCACAGAGAGCATTGTCGGCCATTCCTATGACAAATGAATAAGATTTCGTAAATGCCACTCTTAGCCATAAGCGATGAAGAAGGGTGGCTTCTCTTCGGTCGAGCCAAGTGGGCATGCGGAGAGCCATCAAAGAGGACAGGTGGTGTTGACGATTCGTATCGATGCTTGGTGGGCACCATAGTGAAAACGTGATTTCACGCGCAAGTCGCCGAAGATTACTGGCAGCATCGGTCCGCGAAAGCGGTATGGCTTCTTCTCGTGTTCCTTCAAGGGCTGCCCGCGCGGCAGTATCGGCATGTTCGTTCCCTATGATGCCGCAGTGACTTGGCAGCCATTGAAGCGTCACATGATGCCCTTTCTCGTGTGAAGTGTGGGGAAGGCATCGAATTTCGAAAACAAGCTGTTCCTATGGCCCGCGACACAGTGCTGAGAGCACAGATTGTAGGGCAGCCCTTGAGTCGCTGAAAATCGACCATTGTAGCGGTGGTTCCCGATAGACCACACGAAGTGCAGCGCGCAAAGCAGCTAGTTCTGCTGCTGTAGATGCCATGGAGTGGTCAGTCCTAAAGCTCGTGGTAACACCTCTTGCTGGGACAACTACGGCCCCTGACGAAGACTGGCGGTTCGTGGAACCATCAGTGTATACATGTATGCTGTCTGAATATTTCTCGTGCAAAAGAAGAGGAGACAGTTGTTTCAGCACAGGCGACGATAGCTCAGATTTCCTCCGGATTCCTGGTACACTAAGATGCACTGTGGGTCGAATAAGACACCGAAGCGGTATGGATGGTTTAGATGCAGGAGTGAAGCTCGAGGGAAGTTTATCTTTGTATTTCACAATCATTTTGGCGAACGATGCTTGGCGCCTCTCTGAAGGCAACAGGGCAAGGTGATGGCCGGGGGCACGTGCGAAGTGTCTGATGTGCGTTCTCAGGACTTCTACAACAATGTCAGTTTGTATCGGATAGTCACCAGCAATTGCAATTGTTGCTTCCGTTGACGTACATCTGGGCAGAGCGAGGCACACTCTCAGCGCTTGGGCTTGTACTGCCTGTAGAACACGAACATTAGTCTTGCAGGTATTGCTAAGCGCGGGCAAGCTATATCTGAGGAAACCGAGAAACAGGGCTCTGTAGAGCTCCATCATTGCGTCTACTGACATCCCCCACGTTTTTACTGCCAGGAACTTGAACAGTTGGGAAATAGCGGTCAGGCGCTTCTTCATATAGGTCACATGCGGACTCCAACAGAGGCCCCTATCAATAATGATGCCCAGAAACCGGTGGGTTTTGGCGTAAGAAATCGGTCACCCGCAGATTGAGATGACATAAGGGGTCATTGCTTTGCGAGTGAAGGCCACCAGCGCGCATTTTTCTGGTGATATGTTGAGACCTTGTTTTAACAAGTATTTGGCAATCATAGTTGCTGCTTTTTGAAGCCGGAAACGTATCTGAGGCCGTGTGGCTGCGGAAGTCCAGACACAGATGTCGTCTGCGTATATTGATATTTTAATGATGCTTGGCAAGTATTCAGCAAGGCCAGTTAGTGCAAGATTGAATAGCGTTGGGCTAAGAACTCCGCCTTGAGGAACACCCCTGGAAGTATAGCGTCGCGTAGTTGGGCCGTCTTCTTTTAACACAAATAATGACCTTGCAGCCAGGTAACTCGAAATACACCGAAAGACTCGACCACCAAGGCCAACCACCGCAAGAGCACCCAAAATGGCTTCATGTAGTACATTATCATAAGCGCCTTTCACATCTAGAAACAGAGCTGCAGATAGTCGCTTACGGGATCTTTCGTGCTGAACGTACGAAACTAGATCAATGACATTGTCAATAGAAGAGCGGTCGCGTCGGAAACCAGCCATTGAATTCGGATAAATCTTGTAGTATTCAAGATACCACTCCAGACGGCCTAGTATCATCCGTTCCATTATCTTCCCTACGCAGCTGGCCAGTGCTATTGGGCGGTATGAGGTGAGTTCGAGTGGGAATTCGCCCTGCTTCAAGATGGGTAACAAGCGGCT